>NW_004955636.1:115289-128808 GCF_000276665.1 Chinchilla lanigera
GGACCCAGGAGCGCTGCAGCTCCCGGAGAACTCGCTGCCTGGGCGCTGGACTTATTATTGTTAATGTATTATTTTCCTGGTTTTGATTCCCTTTCTTTCCCCTCTGGTTAAATGCTTGCCTTGCCTGGTGGAAGCATTCTATTGGGAATTTTGGAATTGTCTTCAAGTTATTTTTCTCCAGTATCTTTCAGAAATTCTTTGGAGTGCTGGTTTTGTGGTCATGAATTTCTTCAGGTGTTCCTTATCATGGACATATTTTATTTGTACATCGATTTTGAAAGATAATTTTTCAGGATACAACAATATGTTTTGGGGGCTGTTTTCTTTTATGGCTTAAAGTACTTCATTCCAAGCTGTCCTTGATTTAAGTGTTTGTATAGAGAAATCTGCTGTGATTCTGATGGACTTTCCTTTACAGGTGATTTGTTTATTTTCTCTAACAGCTTCTAAGATTCTGGTCTTGTATCAAATTTCTGGAATCTTGACTGATATATGCCTTGGTGTGTGTGTGTGTGTGTGTGTGTGTGTGTGTGTGTGTGTTTCTGGTCATAGCTAACTGGGGTTCTATATGCTTCACTTATCTGTATGTCAAATTCTTTTCCAATACTTGAGAAGTTTTCTATTATTACTTTGGTGAATGAGTTTTTTATGTCCTTTGTGTTCTCTTCTGATTTTTCACTGATTTCAATTAATCTTATGTTATTCTTTTTCCACTGTCTAGCAGCTGTTGGATTGATATTTTTTGGCCCTTTGCTATTTTTAAGAAATGTTTCATTTGGTGTTGCCAACCATAGCCTTGTCTTCTGGATATGATATTCTATCTTCACATTTGTTGATTCTTCTATGTATGCAGTCTGTGGAAATTTTCAGTTGCTGGATATCTGTTTGATCTGCTTTATGGCATTCAATTCTTTCTCATACTGGACATTCATAGTTCTAAGCTCTTTTTTTATCTGTAGCTACTCTGGATTCACTAATCATTTCCTTCATTTTGGTCATCATTTCTTTAGTAACATGTGCATTTATTTGTGTTTTATTTTTGTGTAGGAACTTAATCATCTGCTTATTACTTCTGCTGCTACCACTTCATATAATTCAGCTGGGAGGCTTTTGATTTCTTAGGACTCAAAACTCTTTGGGCTAAGACCAATGCTGATGGTGACATAATCACTAGTTATGGCAAAGCATTGGGATCTTGGTGGGGATGGTGACCTAAATGGTGAGTTTGGTGGGCACTGACCCAGACGTCAGAAGAGAGTAAGTGTTATGACTCGTATCTAGATATTGCCCAAAGCATCATGAAGTCATAGGTGAGGCTTTCGGGAAGTGGCTGGATCTAGGGTGTGTGATTCTGGGATCAAGGATCAGACTAATTCACTGCGTGATGCCAGGATTAAGGGTGTGAATGTACTTTCCCTAAGGGCAAGTAGCCTGCATAAAATAGGAGAGACATTTAGAGGTTTGCTATTGTTTCTTGTTGCTGGCTCCATGTTGATTTCTGCCTGCCTGCTGTGTGATGCTCTTCTCCCCTTCCACCCTGTTTTAGAGCCAGCCAACTATGAACTGAAATGTCTACAAACTGAGCTATAATAAACCTTTCCTTCTTTAACTTTGGATGTCAGGTGTTTTGTCTCAACAATGTGAAAAGTAACTAAATACATGCATTTGCCACTGTTTTGATGTTGGTCTTTCTGAAGGTGCTGAATGTGAAGAATTCTGGAAATTTATACCAAAAGTCCATTATGCATTCCCTGTCTCCTTCTGGTAAAACCTATTGAAAGAGTGTAACTGGAAGCAAGTGGGTAAAGGCAAAATGAGATTGGCATTGCTCTTGTCCTAGCATCATAAAACGTAGTATCAGGAATCATAAGACTTTGCTAAGTTTTACTTAACACGTGTCTTTCTGTATTTCATTAACTAAAGAGGAGCACAGAATATGTTCATTTTCTGATATATAACCAACACTAATTTTCATTTACTTTGTGCCAGACTTTGTAGATGCTGACATTTATATTAGTTGTTAAATCTGCACTAGGTTACATTAACTATGTTGTGCAACTATCACTCCTATAAAGGTCTGAACATTTTTATAACTTCAGGAAGAACCCCATTTCCAAATCTCAGAAACCACTACCCTCATTTCTCTCAGTATGCCTTTGCTTAATCTGGACATTTTATACAAAAGACTTATACAATATTTGACCTTATATGTATACGTAATATTTACTATTTTTTCTTTTTGTAGTTTTTGTCTAAAACATCTTATCAATTTTATTCTCCTTCCAAATATTCACTTCATTTATAATTTTGTATGATTATAGAAGAAAGACTTCCAAGTTTTATAAGATTAATGCCTGAAAAATTATCTACTTGAGAAAGACTCCTCAAGCATATTGCCAACATCTGCAAACATCCATATGCATTTTATTTTATATCATGATCAGGTGGATTTTATCAAAGGGATACAATGCTGCTTTAACACGTTGTATCAGTCAGGGTTTACTAGAGGAACAGACATAATACAAGATAAACAAATGTACAAAGAATTACAAGTTTGGCTTACAATGTTCAGCTACAGAGTTGATGAGGAAGCATGCAGAGGGTGTCTGCACGCTGGAGATTGTAGAGCCCAGCCCCGGGCCTGGAGCTAGCTGCAGTGTCCATGCAAGTCCGTATCAAAAGGCTGATGGGTCTGCGATGGAATGCTGAAGAATCTACGATGAACGCCGGAGAGCTAACACCAGAAGGCTGAGGAGTCCAGACGGAAGCCCAGCAGTCTGCACCAGAAGCCAGGAGATGACCAAGCTGAAGGTGAAGACCAGAGCTCCTCTGAAGAAACAGCAACCAGTCCTTCCTCAATTCCTTTTATTATGCAGTCTACCCGCTCTGGGGAGGTGGGGGTGGTCCTCCACACCCACACCCTCTGCATGCCTGCCTCTTGCACAGGCTCAGGATGAATACAAATTAAGCACCCTGGACCCCTTCTGAGTTGCATAGTTAACCTTCTAAACTTCTCAAATTAACACAATAAACAACATCCCAGAAGGGTAAGGGAATGTCCTTTTCACCCCAAGAGGCAGAACTGCTGAGTCACTTAGCCAAACCTCTAGACTCCCCAAGTTGGCACAATGTATCAACCATAACACATGTGAAAGTTATAACTTTCATACTAATACAGTAAAGTGCAAAACACATAATTGTTTTAAGATACACAGAAGAAGCATTTGACATAATCCCACACATTCATAATAAAAAAAACCAAAAACTATCAGATTGTTGACCTAAGGAAGACCATCTTTCAAAACCTGACAGTTAATATCATACTTAATGGAAAAATTCTTAATTAAAAGACAAGCCACCAAATTGAAAAAAATACTTTTTATCCAATACAGAATGTAAAAATAACACATTCACACCAGAAATAAAAAATAACCCAATTACAATGAGAAGATAAATTGAATAGACATTTTTCTGGAGCATACGTTTAAAGAGCAATGAACATGTTAAAAGATCTCAAAATACTTTCATTTTGGTGTGCCAAATCACAAGTACAATGATATACTACTGGAGAAATAGTAAGGTTGCCAAAAAAAGATGAATAATAACAAGTATTGCATTAATGCCAAAATCGTTTTGTCAAACACTTTTTCATTGTCCACTAAAATTACCATACATTTTTATTTATTTTGTATTGAGGAGTTTTATCTTCTTTCAGGTAGATTCCAAAGAAAGTTTTGTCAGGCTTCCAGCTTATCCAATTCATAACACTCTCTTCTATAATCATACACAATTGTGGATACAGGGTTTCAAAACAAAATGATAGGAATTAACAGTGTTTGATATATTACATATTGTTGTCTTCAATGAAGTTGCTCAGATTACCAAATGTAAGAATGCAAGATTGACTAAATCATTAAAGATAATAAAAAATAATAATTAAAAAACATTAGAGATGATACAAAGTTAAGACAACAATAGGCAATATAACAACCATTGGTGAATTCCTACCATCTTGTCTAATGAAAGCCACTTTTTCCAGCACTACTTATTAAAAAAGCTGTTTTTCTTCCAGTGAACAAGTTTGGCCCCTTTGTCAAAGATAAGGTGGGTGATTGTGCTTGAAGTTGTGTCTGCATCTTTTAATCTGTTCCACTGATCTTCAGATCTCTGTGTTTTGCCATTTCCATCATGATTTTATTACAGTTTCTTTGTGTTACAATTTCAAGTTAGGAAATCTGACTTGCCTTTGTTGCCCAGAATTGCCTTTGCTATTTTAGTTTTTTTTTTTTAATTTTTTAATTTTTTTTTTTTACTTTAGGTTTCTTGTTTCCAGATGAATTTTAAGAATTTTTTTCCAGTTCTTTGAGTTAGGCTAATAATATTTTGATTGGGATCACATTAAATTTGTATAACAATTTTGGGAATAAGGCCATTTTTACTACATTGATTCCTGCTATCCATGAGCAAGGGATAGCTTTCCAATTTTGGATACTGTGGTGGATTGACAACTGGTGGTCAGCTTATAACACCCAGCTGAACTGAGTAAGTATGGTGCTGGTTGTGGGAGGCCCACCTGAGGATTGTTGCCAGCAGCAAAAGAGGAAGAACTAGAGAAGAAGGAACAGGCTCTTTGGAACTGGGGAAGGCTGTTGGGAGTTGGTCAAAGGTGTAAGAAGCTGTTAGTTCTTTTGGAGGAGCTTGTCATGCTGGCTCTCGTGATGAACTTGGCTGTTTTCATCCTCCACGGAGCTCAGGACCTTGTTGGCACTGAGAATAGCTTCAGTTCACTTTGGGGGAGCTCTGGTCCTCAGTTTGATCATCGCTTCCTGGCTACAGAGGGGAAGCAAGTGCACAACTCAGTCTCCTGAAGAAGCTTGTTACATTGGCTTTCCTGATGGGAACTCAGCTTTCCATTCCTCGGAGGAGCTCCAGTCTTCACCTTCAGCTTGGACATCGTCTCCTGGCTTCCAATGCAAACTTTGGTTTCTGCCTTGGATCCTTCAGCCTTCCACCACAGGCCCATCAGCCTCCTGATACGAACTTGCACTCAATGCTCCAGTGAACTCCAGACCCTGGACTGAATCCTTTAGTCTCCAGTGTGCAGACACTCTGTGCACGTTTCCTCGTCCGACCATTTGGCTGACCATCATAAGCCAATCCTGTAATTTCTTACACATTTGTATATCTTGTTATATCTGTTTCTGTAGTAAAACTCTGACTGATACAGATATCCTCTTCAATCTTCTTCAGCATAGTTTAATTTTCAGTTCATAGATCTTTTACTTCCTTTGTTAGATTGATTCCTAAGTATTTCACTTTTGGATGCTATTATTTTTTAGCCCAAAATATTTGTGAACTTTTTGGCAGTTATAGGTAACATTCGGTACCTTCCCTGTGGCAGAGTGATAGACAGTTTAAAAGAATCTTTGAAAGAAATTTAGCCTAATATACTAAAGGAACAAGCTAGATTTGGTGAAATAAATGAGGTTTGGAAGGGAGAATATTAAGTCTTTTCCTAAGGTACTGATGATAAACCATGTTTATTTTTTAGTGTTGTTTTTGACAAAATACTGTATTTGTCCTTTTATAAGTTGTATATGGCCCTTGGAGGCATGCATATGATTTGTTATTTCTTTCAGGAAAAATTGGGGGGCAGAGCATTAATATAGAAAATATTAGTAGTTTGAATATGTATATTTATGGTCACATAATATAATTTGGAAAGCACAAAGTCTCATTTTTTTATTGCTTATAGAAAATTGAGAGAAATCTTATGATTTTTCAGTTCTTAATGATTATTTCAGTAAATACTATATACAAAAACGCCTCACCCAATTAGGAATGACTTCTAGGAGGAAATGTTAGGCTAGTGAACAATCTAAGAGAAAATATCACTGAGAATAAAGCCTAAATAAACTCTGAAGACTCACTTGTTCTTAATGGACTTTTTGGAAATTATTAATTTTGGAAATCATGCTGATATCATCATAATCTTGATTGTCAACTTGATTGGTTGAGAGATGCCTAGAAAATTAGCAGAGCACATTTCTTCCGGTTGTCCCTAGATGAGTCAAGGAGATACAGTCATGGGGACTGTGTTTGAATCCTGGCTCGTTTCTCTTTGTTGCTCTTTCCCTTTTCTCTTCTTCTCAGATGTCATGAACTGAGCAGCTTTGCTCTGTCATGCCCTTCTACCATGCCACTTCTGCCTTGGGGCCAGCTGAACATGCCCTGAAACTGCTGAAACTACAGGCCAAAATATACACTTCTCCTGCTTTACATTGCAGGTGTCAGGTATTTTGTCCTTGCAGTGGAAAGCTGATGCAGTCACACAGCTGGACAAAACAATATTTGTCTACCACTAGCTTTGCTTTCAACTGAAGCCATCTTACAGTTTACAAAGTATTTTCCAGGGATTATTATCTCCCCATGTTCTCCAGTAGCCTTTTGTTATCTTCCCCTAGTCTCTGGATAAAAGGCATCTTTAATATCATAGTAATTAACTGCAGAGTTAACTATTTCTGAAAAAAAAGAACCTAACAAGACATGATTCATGAGACTTCCTAATAAGCAACTTATTTAGATTTACAGAATCCAAAACATTTAGTGACCTATCGGTAACAGCAGCCTCTGCTTCAGAAAAGTTGACCACCCCAAATTTATAAGTATTCTCATGCCTGTCTAGTTGATTTGCCTTCTCCCAATCCCCATGTAAGCCTTGCTCTTGCAAACTCTAAGCAAGATAGTCTTGATCAGTGGTAAACTCCATTTTCTTTGGTTTACTAGTTTTCTAAACAAATAATTTCCTTTCCCAACAATTTGTCCTCAAATCATTTACCTTTTAAATGGTGAGCACCAAACATGTGTTCATTGTTATAAAAGCATATTTAGACTATGGCTAGGTATGGTGGCACACACTTGTAATCCCAGTACTCAGGAGGCTGAGGCAGGAAGGTTACTGTAAGTTTGAGCCTAGCCTGAGCTACACAGTGAGTTCAAGACCAGCCTGGTGTACACAATGAGACCTTGTCACAAACAAACGAACAAAAATAATTAAAGCTATAAATTACAACGATTTCATTTATAGATTATCTACCAGACTGAAAAACATTTTTAAAGGTATGTATAAGAAGTTCATGGTAAAGTATATTAGAAACGGGACAAATGAAAGCATAGGAATAAATTCCATAGAAGTGCTTTCCTAAACTGCCTTTAATAAAATGCTTGACTTTTCTATTCACTTTAAAGACATGTATTTATTTGACGAGTCTTTAACAGCACCAAACCTACAACTTATGGAAAGATCAAAGTAATAGGTAGGAATTATACCTAGATATCAACAGAGAAGAGAGACAAATGGCTTCCTGTAGGTAATAATGTGGTGGAGCCCAAGTAAAGAAAAGTTTCCTCATTTTTATAAAGCTTTGCTGAGTCTTTTCTTTTTTCTCAGGAGTGATTGAAGCTATCACTTCAGGAAGCAATTAAAAGAATATGGTTTTGAAAATAGTTATATCAAAATAAGACATGTTGAGCTAAAGATATAGTTCAGAAATATAATGCTTAGATTTGATCCCCAGCACAAAAAGAAGAAAGAAAGAACAAAAGAATGAAAGAAAGAAAGAAAGAAAGAAAGAAAGAAAGAAAGAAAGAAAGAAAAAAAGAAAGCCCCCCCAAAAAAACCCATAGATGCTGCTAGGATAAATTGAAACTAATTTCCATCTTGCTTTTTTAATTTGACAATTTTAGGTTTTCACAGTCTAATTGACAAAGATAATGTTGGAATTGCTAGGTATAATATTTCTTCTTTATTTTATTCTGATTGTGTATTCTCACCTTTCAGGACATACTGGATTTGACTATAAAGAGAGTTGTTGAATAAGGTTTTATACCCAGACTTTCTGAGAATTATGGTTAGTTTGGCTATTTTTCAACATTTTATTATTACATTGCTTCTCATAAGAAAAAAAGATTAATATCTGTATATCTTTATCTAACTTTACCTATCTACCTATGAACGGTATTCCTAGTAATTACAAAACGTGGAAAAAAGATATGCAATACTTTCTACAAGCCATTTAATAGAAAATATTTGGACAATAGATCAAAGCAATTTAATATTTATATTTGACACATTTCCCTTTTGATTATTTCTCTTAATAATCTTATTGGAAAAATTAGAAAAATAATTAGAAAAATAACTATATTTAATAACTTTATTGTATGTTGAAAGTATTCCCTTTTAGATTCTCATACTAAAAAGATGTAGACAATATGAATATGAATAACAATATTTAAAATGATTATACAATTTATAATTGTTAGTGTATATCAATTACACAGATTAATGTGTTTCACTGTGACCTGTCCATACATGTATACATTGCACATTGATCACATCTTGTACCCTCTTCTTTCTCCCTTTCTCCCCTCTTCCTCCAGTCCTTTCTTTAATAGTCACTTTTTTACTTCCAGTTTATATTTTTTCATTCCATACACTATGAGAAATATACAATATTTGTCTTTCTGTGTCTCGCTTATTTTGCTGAACACAATGATCTCCTGTTCCATCCATTTTCCTCATATGACATAGTTTTATTCATCTTAATTGATAAATAATACTCCAATGTATACATATAACATATTTTTGATTTACCTGTTATTCTAGATGATCACCTAGGCTGGTTCCATATCTTCACTATTAATAGTTTTACAATAAACATCAGTATCCAGGTGTCTATATAGTATGCTAACTTCATTTCCTTTGAATGTATGCCCAGAAGTGTGACAGCTGGAACACATAAAAGTTCTATTTTTAGTTTTTAAGGAAACTGTATGTTATTTTCTACAGTGACTCTACTAATTTACACTCCCACCAAAAATGTATAAAAATTCTTTTTCTTCCAGATCCTCATGTATTCATTTTTTAAAAAAATAATAATAACCATTCTCATTGGTTTGAGATGGAATGTCACTACAGTTTTGATTTGCATTTTCCTGGGTACGGGTATTGAGCACTTTTTCAGACATTTATTAGCCATGGGTACTTTTTTGAAAGTATCTGTCCAGGTCATTTTTCCATTTTTTATTGGATTACTTGTTCTTTTCCTCATAAGGTTTTGAGATGTTTACATATTCTGGATATAAACTGTCTGCCAGATGAATATTTGACAAAGACTTTCTTTAATGGCCTCTTGATGTAGCATAGAAATGCATATACACATGCTATGCAATCGGGACCATGTGAACTCAAATGTTTACAATAAACAGTACTGAGTGACTGGATTAGTCTCTTATTATATTTGCTTCTTTATGATTTTAAATATTTTAGGTGTTCCCATGTGCATTTTTATAAAAGGAGGCAGATGAAGCTGAAAACAGCATTAGTACTGGAAGAAGAGAAACACCTTAAAAGAATATGTGGTATATACAGGCAGTGAGTGTGGGATACACACACCAGTTAGTATCTTGTGCTTACATTACTGTATGTGTGTGTGTGTGTGTGTGTGTGTGTGTTTGTGTGTGTGTAGACAGAGAGAGAGAGAGAGAGACAAAAAAAAGACAGAGACAGAGACAGAGATAGAGACAGAGGGTAGAGGATAGAGGACAGAAAGGGGGATTTGGGTGAGAGGAGCTATTGGTTTTAGTGGGTGGGCCTGATCACTTCTGTCTTTCAGAAGTATCTGGCAAGTCCTAGTGAGGGGAGGTGGTAGTGGGTCTCCAGTTATTCTTTTTTTTTTTTTCTGTCTTTGGATGTCACCTCTATAGTGAGTGCTAAGTAGTATTTGAATTTTACAAAGTAGAGGCAAGCAAGCATATATGATCTTGGACCCTTGTCAGAGAAAAATATACAGGTTATCTGCCAAATATGTATATTTCATTATCAGTATATAACATGCATAAGTATTGAGGCAACCCCATTTTTTTTTTTGTTTGTTTGTTTTTTTGGTTTTTTTCTCCGGTACCGGGAACCGAACTCACGACCTTGCGCTTGCCAGGCAGGCGCTTTTGCCGCTGAGCTAAATCCCCAGCCCCTAAACCCCATTTTTGCTATCCAGAGGTAAGAGGCTAAGAGAGTCAGAAATGCTATCAGCTTCCATTCATTGCACAGACTCTGCTTGAGCCTCTACTGCTATGGATGATCAGCTGGATGTGGTATACTGGGTAAAGGTGGCCAAGCAGGCTGAGAGATATGATGAATGGTAGAAAGTAGGAGGAATGAATGTGGAGCTGGCAGTTGTAGAACGAAACCTCTCCTTTTGTTGCTTATAAATATATGACTGGAGACGGAAGATTCTATTCAATGCTGCTGTTAATTTTCCAGGAGAGTCTTCCATTCAGGAGAGAGAAGCCTTCTTACACGAATAACTTCTTAAAAGATGAGATCTTAATATCACCTCCCTGATAACATTTATCTGAATTTTGGAGGAATTATATTTATCCTTACCATCCAATAAGATTCTTAAGTCCACATAAGATCTCTAGTAGATACATAGATTATAGATTAGATAGATAGATAGATGATAAATAGATAGATAGATAGGTAGATAGATAGGCAAAGAAACCACAAGTAGGCCAGGAGTCAATCAGAATTAATTTAAGTTCCTCTAAATGACAGAATATGACAAAATCTAACTTGGACTGCTTTTTCACCTTAAATGATGATGACAAGATTTCTGTGACTTCCTTTTGTTCTAGCCACATATAACACTTCTGTGTTACTAAATAATAATATGTCATTAAATATCGACAATAGCAGGAAAAAGGGACTGGGGAGTTATGAAATTATGCTGTTTTAACAGACTTTGTCAAGCATCAACTAAGAATAAACATGTGAATGTTTTAGGAGAGATGGATAAATAAAACCATTTATTATCCAAACCATTCAGAAGATCACATGCTGGAGTGGGAGAAAAGATACACATATGTTAATACACGTGATGATATAAGATGTGCTATTATGAAATACAGCAAATGTTATTGATTTTAATGTACGGGATGTAGGTAAGGTTGCCATGTAGGCAAATTTAACTAAATATAGAAACCAAGACTTTACCCCAAATTCCTGACGTTCCATTTCTTATATAGCTCTACTTGGGTGACTTAATTGTCCATAAGTGTCCACATATTAGACCAATTTCTTCTTTTGCCCTGTTTCCATGACACTGAGCCACTGCTCTAAATAAGGTGTTTTTCTTTCCCATACATATGTTCTTACATACAACACATGTATAAATCTTATATATTTAAATATACATATGTACTCATAATCAATAGTTATTGTTTTCCATGTTCATAAACTTCATGTATATGATAAAATACATCCTTCTGTCACTAGATTTGATCTTTGTACAGTAAGTCTCCCATTTATGAACATTTGAGTTGTAAACTGTTACACACATACTGTATAAGACTCACTTTGTTGGATAAGATGGGGCTTGCTCTTAAATAGAGACTTACTGTACGTTTTGTATATTCATCACTTGTCTTAGTAGCTTGTTATGTATTGTGTCTCCCACAAAAGTTATTCAGCAGTCATAACACCCAGAACTTGTGAATGTGGCCTTTCTTGGAAGTACAAAATGTGAATATAATCAAGCTCAAAGGAGGTCAAACTACAGCAGAGTGTGCCCTTAATCTGAAGGATGTCCCTATTTAAATAAAAGAGGAAGACACAGAGACACAACGTAAAACACTATATAAGGACAGATGAAGAGACTGGAGTAATAGTTTCAAGCCAAGGGATAAAAAATACCTGGCAACTACCAGAAACTAGGAGAGTTACGGAAAGTTCTCAGTCTCCAGAAGGAACCAAATCTGACCACACTTTTATTTCAGACTAATGGACTCCATAACTGTGAGAGTGCACCTTTTGTTTTAAGCCAGATTGTGGTAACCTGGTATGGCAGTGTTACAAACTGAGCATATCCTTCTAGGCGGTATTTGTGTTTGAGCACTAACAATTCTAGTCTCTTCCTCAGTCCAAATTTTTCTGTCTTGTTCAGTTTACCAATACTTTGTTAATTTGTATATTTGTTACTTCAACAAAATATTTGAGATAGATCATCTTACATGAAGAAACCATTATTTTGGCTCATGGTGTCAGAGGTTTCAGTTCATGGTCCAATAATTGTTCTGCCCTTTGCTTTAGGCCTCTGGGAAGACAGTACATCATGGCATGGGCACAGGAACTGCTTACCTCATCAAGGCTGGGAAGCAGAAAGAAGGTGGCCACCTAACATCTTTTCTAGGCGACACCTGGTAAAGGTTTCAGTGCTTCCCAGTAGAGTCACGGGTGAGATATGAAGTCTTCAATAAAATGGCTTTTGCAAAACGTTTAAGGTCCATAACAAGGCTGGTCCTACTCTTGGTGAAGTTAAGTGCCTCCCTCTATTGTGCTAAAAGTGATTTATTTTAAAGAGAATAGTAGCAAAAAGAATAACAATGTCAAAATACAAACAAAACAAAGCAAGGACATTAAAAATGATAAGGGTTTTAAATCAAATGATAGGGATTAACAGTGGTTGTCATATTACATATTGTTATATTCAGTGAAGTTGCTCAGATGACCACATGGAACAATGGAAGACTGATCAAACCATTTAGGGGAATAAGAAAATAATAAGTTAAAAGACTATTAGGGACAAAACATAGTTTCACTAGACATGATGGTAGGAATTCACTAATGGTTGCTATACTGTATATCGCTGTCTTCACATAAATGGCTCAGATTACCAAATAAAACCATGCAAAATTGGTCAAAATATATATAAAAAATGTAAGCATTAACTCTTATCTCAAAGAAACACCAGACATCAACAGTAGAGTTATACCAGCAATATAAATATATAAAAATATATATATATGAACTATAATTTGTATGTACATGAAATGCCTTAGTACTTTCTTTTTTTTCTTTCCCTCATCCCAGTTGTTCCTTCCTTTCACCCATTTTTTTCCCTTTCATATTATCTATTGTACATTTTGGTTTTATTTAGTCTTTTATGTTCTTACACCAGGGAGACAATGTGATGATCAAACATGTGGGTCCAATTTATTTCACTCATGATTATGGCCTCTACTTGCATCCACTTACCTACAAAAACCTCAAGTTTATCTTTTGTAAAGCTGAGTAATACTCCACTGTATAAAAATACCATATTTTTTTTATCCATTCCTCAGTTGATGTGCACATGAGTTGTTTCCAAGATTTAGCTAGGACAAATTGCATTGCTATAAACATAGGTGCACTTATATCACTGTGGTATGATGTTATTAATCCTTTTGGAAAAATACCCAAAAGGGGAATACCTGGAATAAATGGAACTTTGAATCCTAGATTTGAGAGGAATCTCCAAACTTATTTCCATCCACAGTGGTTTCACCAATCTACACTCCCACCAGTAGTGGAGAAGTGTTCCAGTTTCCTCACAGCCACTCCAGCATTTGTCATTGGTTGATTTCTTCATGGTAGCCATTCTTTCTGGGGTGAGATGGAATCTCAGTGTTATTTTCATTGGCA
>NW_004955636.1:129253-131259 GCF_000276665.1 Chinchilla lanigera
TGGTTTTTTTGGTTTTTCTCCGGTACCAGGAACCGAACTCACGACCTTGCGCTTGCCAGGCAGGCGCTTTTGCCGCTGAGCTAAATCCCCAGCCCCTAGTTTAGTGCATAGTGATAGACGTTGGTCTAGTTTTAGTCTTGAGCATGTGGAAATTGAGTTTTTCCAGCACCATTTATTAAGGAGGCTATCTTTCTTCCAGTGAACATGCTTGGCCCCTTTGTCAAAGAAAGGTGGCTGAGTGCATTTGGAGTTGTGTGTGCATCTTTGCATCTGTTCAATTGATCTTCAGGTCTGATTTTCACCAGTACCATGCTGATGTTATCACTTAAGCTTTGTAGTATAATTTCAAGTCAGGCATTGTGATGCCTCCTGCCTCAACTTTGCTGCCTAGGATTGCTTTCGCTATTCTAGGACTCTTGTGGCTCCAGATGGATTTTAGGAATGTTTTCTCTAGATCTGTTAGGTATACTAATGGTATTTTAATTGGGATTGCATTGAATCTGGACAATTTTGGGAGTATGGCCATTTTCACATTGTTGGCTCTTCCTATCCATGAGAAAGGAGTATCTTTCCATTTTCTGAAATCCTCCACAATCTCTCTTTCAGACTACAATATTTTTCCCTGTATAGATCTTTTACGTCTTTTTTCAGATTGATTCCTAAGTATTCCATTTTTCGGATGCTACTATGATGGGTGTGGTTGGACTAATTTCTCTCTCAGTCCATTTGTTGTGTGGGTACAGGAACGCTATTGATTTTTGCGTGTTGACTTTATATCCAGCTGTGCTACCGAATTTGTTCATGAGATCTATAGGCCGTTTGGTGGAGTTTTGGGGGTGTTCTATGTACAGTATCATGTAATCTGCAAATAATGAGAATAACAATTCATCCTTTCCTATCCTTATTCATCCTATTTCTGTCTCTTGTTTCATTGCTTGGGCTGATATTTCCAGAATGCTATTGAATATGAGTGGTGACAGTGGACATCCTTGCCTTGTTCTTGATTTTAAAGTGAAAGCTTTCATTTCCTGACCATTTAGAATGGTTAGCTGTTGGTTTGTCATAGATGGCTTTTCTCAGATTGAGGTAAAGTCCATCTATGAGAATTTTCTGTAGGGTTTTTATCCTGAATAAGTATTGGACTTTGTCACAAGCTTTTTCTGCATCAATTGAGAGGATCATGTGATTTTTGTCTTTAACCCCATTGATAAGGTGTTTTACATTAATTGATTTGTGTACATCGAACCATCCCTGCATTCCTGGGATGAATCCCCCTTGGTCATGATGTATAATCTTCTTGATGATTTGTTGCATTCTGTTTGGTAGTATTGCATTGAGCATTTATGCATCTATACTCATTGGGGAGATTGGCCTGTAGTTCTCTTTCTTGGTTGGGTATTTCTCTGGTTTTGGTGTCAGCATAATACTTGCCGCCAGGAATGAGTTGGGTAGACTTCCTTCCTTTTCAATTTCCTTAAAGTGTTTGAGAAGAATTGGCATTAAATCTTCCCTAAATGTCTTGCTGAATTCACCTATGAATCCATCAGGACCTGGGGTTTGCTTCATAGGCAAGTTTCTTATTACATTTTCAATCTTTATTGCTGATCTAGAGTCACGCAAGATTTTTATATGTCCTTCATTCAGCTTTGGTAGTTGATATGTACGTAGAAATGTGTGCATTTCTCTGTGCTTTCCATCCTGTGAGAGTAAAGATTTTCAAAGTAGGTAGTGATGATCTTCTGAATTTCTGTAGAATATGCAGTTATTTCACCTTTTTCATTCGTTATTGCCTGTATTTCCATCTTGTCTTTCCTTTTTTTGATAAGGTTCACTCACGGTTGATCAATTTTATTTAGTTTTTAAAAAGGACCAACTCTTTGATTCATTAATTGTTTGTATTGTGTTTTTAGTCTCTGTTACCTTAATCTGTGTCCTGAGCTTATAATTTCCAGCCTTATCTGGGCTTTGTGTTTGATTTGTTCTTCTTCTTCTAGAAGCTTGAGGTG
>NW_004955636.1:132188-134150 GCF_000276665.1 Chinchilla lanigera
TACACAGCATATTCTTGAATTTTGTTTCTTGATGGTTGTAACTGATATGTATTGGCTTATCATTGTCATGTTGTTTTCCTGCAGTTGGTTCCTTTTTTTCCCCTCTGTTTAATTGCTTGCTCTGCTTGGTGGCTCCTTTCTTAAAGTTGTTATGGTTAAAGTTATGTTCTTTTTTCATCTCTTTCTAGAATATCTTTTAGTACTCTTTGTAGGGTTGCTTTGGTGCTCATGAAGTTACTCAGTTGATCTTTATCATGGAAATATTTTATTTCTCCATTAATTTGAAGATCAGTTTTGCTAGGTACTTCAATTTGATTTGGAAGTTGTTTTCTTTGAGGACCTGAAATATTTCACATGAAACCCTTCTTGACTTGATAGTTTGTATAGAGAAATGTGCTGGAGTTCTGATGGGCTTTCCTTTCTAAGTGATCTGTTACTTTTCTCTAACAGCTTTTCATATTCTGTTCTTTGGCTGAAATTCTGGGATCTTGATCACTATATTTCTGGGTGTAGATTTATTTTGGTTATTGCTAGTTGGAGTTCTATATGCCTCCCTTTCCTGGACATCCAATTCTTTATCAATGCTAAGGAAATTTTCTGCTTTTACTCCCATAAATCGTCTTTTTATGTCATTTTTACTGACACCTGCTGTTTCATTGATACCTACTCATCTTATGTTGCTTTTCTTTGCTGTGTCTTCCAGCAATTGATTTGTTATTTCCTAGTTTCTTGTTGTTTTGAAGAGATCCTTCCTTTCCAGGTCAATCATAGCAATGCTGTCTTCAAGGTCTGAACGTCTATCATCAACTTCATTCAAGCAGTTTTTCCAGGTGTGATGGAAGTTTGAATTTCCTGGATATCTCTTTCAATCTGTTGAATGCATTCTAGTTCTTTCCTATGTTGTCCATTCAAGATTTCCATTAATTTACTATGGTCCTCTCCTTTATTTTCTATATCTTCTTTTGATGTGCTAAGCAGTTCTTTCATTATTGTTGTCATTCCTTTTTTTACCTCAGAGATTATTTCTGATCTGGTGTCTTCTAGGGCCTGATAGAGTTTCTTCTTTACATCAGCTACTATCATTTCAGAAATTTCAGGTGTATGACTTCCATACTCTTCTGTATCAATATCTCTTGCAATTCTTCTGGGTGGGGTAGAGTTTTGAGATTGCATTTGCTCGTTTGTTTTGTCATTTTCAGACATCCATAGGTTCCCTGGAGGTCAGTCTCACTCACAGGATGATATCATGGTAGCGGGGAAGGACCAAAATATCCCCGGTGCTAAGCGTGACTCCCTCCACGGTGTGTGCATGTGGGTTGCTATCCCCAAGGATCACACAGCTGTCCCAGTCTCAGCTTGGCTCCCATTCAGGGCTTCCCAAATTGTCTGTGTTTCAACTCTGTTCCCACTGGGGTGTAGTAGTGGGCAGGTCAGGGTCACAGTGGCTCCATACACTGCCTTACCCAACCGGGTTCCCACATCAATGGGTGGGTGAGGTAAACTCACAGTCACAGAGGCCCCTGAAGCTGTCTGAGTTTCAGCTTAGCCCACCTGAGTATGTGGGGTGGGTGTAGGGAGTGGCATCAAGGCCCTTGAGGTGGTCTGAGGCTCTGCCTGGATGGCTCCCAAGTTGGTGGGGCAGAGGCAGGGCTGCTCACCAGGGTTGCCAAAGCTGTCCAAGGTTCAGCTCAGCTCCAAAGTGGGGAGACTGGCCCCCAGGCACCTAAAGCTCTCCTGGGTTCTGCCTGATGCCCAAGCTCATGGGGGAGTGGTGGCAGAGCTCACATGCATCTTCTGATATTCAATTTGGCTTCAAAGTGAGTGAAGAGGAGGAAAGTGGCCCCCAGGACACTGAAACTCTCTGGGACTCTGGCTGTCAATCTCATGAGGGAGAGGTGGCAGCGGCTCACAGGCATACCTGAAGCTGTCAGAGTACAGCTCACCTCCCTGGGGGTGGGTAGT
>NW_004955637.1:0-1520 GCF_000276665.1 Chinchilla lanigera
GAGTTCTTCTGCATAAACGCGTGATTGCAACTGTTACAATGGATATTATTTGTGTCTGGCTATAGAACTCTTCTTGGTAAATTGCCTAACAGTGATCATTCTTCAGTAATTCTCTTTGATTCTTGTTGTACAAGCATCTTCTCCAGTTAAGTTCTCCAGAAGCCACAATTCTCAATCATAAGCCTTAGATGACACCTAATCTTACAAGAGAAAATGGGCCCCTGGACATAAGATAGTGTCACTTCCTGACATTTAGAACTGTTGGTTTTAACTGTCAGTTTAAACTGACATTTTACTTCAGTTCTTGTTACTCAGTTAAGCCTCCCTTTCCCAGAAGAGGCGGGACTTCCGCTTCTGCAAGAACCAATCCCAAAGGAGGAGCCACACTGCTTGTGTACTTCTTCTGTTTGTGGGGAGGCCAGAGAGGGGACTCCAGGGAAGGAAAGTGGAGCGGGGACATTTCTCAGGCTCCCTGCTGGGCATGAAGCCGTGAGAGGCAGACGGTGGGTGATGTGCAACAGAGGCGGAGCGGGTCTCTGTGGGCCAGTGTTGCTGGATGATGTGGTGGGACCTCCAGGGCTACCTGTGACAAGTGCCTCACGTGGCGATAGCACATCCGTCTTGGAGATGATCTGCCCCTTCTCCTCCACAGGAAGGTTATGAAGAACATGGAAGGTGGTGGAGATGGAGGCACCTTGTAAAGGATAAAGTGCTGCCTCTCTATGTGACTTGGTGTCAGCGTCACTGGTTCCACAGCTTTGGACAGTGGTGCACGGGCTCCACAGTGGAGTTTTTCAGTTTTCCCAAGGAGACATTCCCTTCTGCCACCTGTGGGATCCCACACCTCTCTCTTCTCACTATAACTCTTCCTGCCCCCGTTTTCAGCTGATAGAGACTGCGGGGAGGAATTAGAGGGTACTGATGACCTGGCACACTCCTGTGCAGGTGAGAAACTTTCACCTTCTGCCTGTGCCTGCCTCCTACCCGGGGCTATGATGGGACCTGAGGGGCCTGGGCTGAGCAGGGAATGGCCCTGCAGGCTGGAGTGGGGTGTGACTAAAGCAGAGGGTGCTAGAGCTTTGTGGAGTCAGGGTGTATGTCACTGTAGGGGCCATGAACAGCAATTCTCCTGCCTTGTCCAGCCGGCCTGACCTCCTATTTCTGTCCGCTACTGGCTATACATTGTGCCTCTTGTTGTCTTCAGCCACCTTGAGAATTTCCCACAATGTAGCAGATTTTACCAGCTCTTAAGGTCTGACCCCGATGACAGGTTACAACCGGTGTCTGCTAGAGCTGACACAGTACAGAGGCAGCCCTCAGTGGATGGTTTGACACCAACTCATCCTCATTAGTTTCCCAGGATCCTCCCGCTGATCAACGGCTGCCTCCCAAGTCTATCTTCTCAGGAGCTCTGAAGATCTTCCCTGGTTCTCTTGGGTCACAGTCACCCCCGAGGGCCTCTTCACCACGAAAGCCTTCGATTCCTCAGGACGGCCTTTCACTTCAGCCACTTTCTCTTT
>NW_004955637.1:2889-5976 GCF_000276665.1 Chinchilla lanigera
CAAAAGTACAGGCCAAGGGTCTAGAAATCTCCCCAAAGAATGGTCTAGAGTCCATCTCTGAGGCAGCATCACAAGGAAATAGGGTGAGCCTCTTAAGAAATGATTCAGGACATAATCAGCAGGCGGTCCAGAGAAGAACCTAGAAGACAGTGTGCAAGTCTCTGTGAGACGGAAGGTGGAGCAGACTGTGGGCATATTCCCTAAGTGTGTGCATCACACCACTCTTAGTGTGCCCCATGCGTGCGACCCTCTTGGAATCTCAAATGTCCCCATGGAAACTGGAAATAAACCATCCTTGAAGGGTCAGGAGTGCGGAAGGGACACCCAGGACTTAGCCCGCTTGCATCCCTGCATCGGGGAATCAGCAGATGCTGGAGACACATGAAAAGGCTCTGGGCAAGGCACAGGTGGGGCTTTGCCTTCAAGGTCATCCAGGTCATATGTACCTTCAACCTGAAAAAGTCTCAGGCCTCCCTGCTTTCACAGCCTTCCTCTTCCTCCTCAGCCCTAGGTAACTCCAAGGCTGACTCCACCTGCCAGGACAGGAATTTCCTGGGAGAAGCACCTCAGAAAATTTCAGGAAAGAATGTGAAAGCAGCTATGCCAATTCGTCAAATCCAGAGATCTCTCACTGCTTGCTCATTCAAATACCTGATAATGAGTCAACCTGGTGAAAACTGTGGGCCCTCAGAGGCTGCGCCATCTGGACCCAAGCGCAGCCTGAGTTTTCAACAAGGCACTGCACTGAGAGCAGAGCCTGGCCTGATGATCCTGTTGCAAAGCCAGGGAGAGGTAGCCTTGGTCCAAGTCCAGTTGCAGGAATGGGCTACTATCAGAAACAGGAGAGAGGAGTTTAAATCTCCAAAAACACTTCCCATCGAGGGTCACCAGGGGAAATGACCATAGGATCTCCATACCCAAGGGCCAGAGACATCCAGCAGACTGTGGAGACTGAGCAGAAGCCCTTTGATGTCACTGTCCAAGGGAGCACTGTCCAAGGGAGCCCGTGTGATGTCAACCTACCAAGACCTAATATGAGTCTGAGGAGTTTCAAGTCTCTTGGATCCAGAATTGCTACTGTGCAAGACCCAGGAAAGTCCTGCTTGGGTACACAGGAAGAGGCAACACACAAGAGTCACGATCCAGCCTCTGGGGTCCTCCTGCAAGATTTTGACACTGGCGAGCTCCTTCAACCCCCTGCCTCAGAGATGCCCCTCACCGAATACATCCTGGTTTCTCACAACCACCTGCCCAGCCCTGAGAGGTGCTTGCTAGTAACATCACCTATCTGGGGTATTTACAAATTCTTAATGAGGGACAGGATGAGGCAAGTTCAAAAAGTCCCCTGGGTCTCAAAACTCAATGATTCACAGGGGATCAAGAGCAAAATGTTTTGTCCACCTGAGAGTGGAGAGGTATTTGCAAGCTCCAGGAGACTGATCACGAGGACCCCTTCACCATCCCGAGGCATTTGTGACCTCCTAGTGAGGGACAAGATGAGCCAGGAACATAAGGATCCCAGGATGCCCAAACCCCAGGAGCAAAGAGACAGAAAATGTTCTCCATGGAGAAGAGAGAGAGCGTTGAAAGAGCCGCACAAGGCGGGAAACAGATTTGCTGAAAGGAAGGTAGTGGAGGGCTGATTTCCTCTTCTCAGGTCAGAGAAGTAAGAGACACCTTGGGGAGCAAGGCCCTGCTCCTGGGAGAAAAGAAATCAGCCCCTGCCGAAAGCACCAAGGGGACCAGAGTAACAAAATTTGGGCCACTCATGCTGCATAACAAACACAGAGCAGAGGCAGAGTCCCTGCAGACAGTCCAGGCCCCAGCACCCGCTACCCAAACTCAAGGGAAAGGCGCAAGCAGCAGACTCTCCATGAACAGTGGGAGTGCTGAAGCCCAAGTGCTCATGACCACTGTTGGACAGATCCTAGAGGAGAAAACAAGGCTATAAAATGCATTTTCTGCCTCCGGAGAAATCTTGAGGAAAGCGAAACCCCAGTGTGACAGGTGGTCATCCTAGAGCAAGAATGCTTCCTTACCACAGCAAAACACAAAGATGAGCAACATGGGCTGTGGTCAGCACGCCAGGTCTGAGTGTCACAGCCATCTTATAACTACTGAATTGAACACAGACAGAGCAAGCAGTCCTGCCATCCCACCAGAGGAGCCAGGGCCCCAAAATGGTCACCTCCACCGGAGGCCCATGGGGCCTGGAGCCTCAGACAACCCCGTTCACTGCCCCAGGCACTGTGCTCTTCAGAAAAGTGTCTTCCCCAGTCAGTCATAAGGTACTTCTTACACCTCTCCTGGGGAAAATCCTTGCTGAGCAAACCTGTTCTCTCTCACTCAAGGACATCTTGTGTGCACTAATGGCATCTTTCTATGGGAATATCTGTCAGTTCCCAGTCAATGATTTTTTCTCATCAGAGGTAGTGGCTTCTTTCTGTGTTGTGCTGCGGCCCGGGAAGGAGTGAGTGTTGAATTCTCCTAAGAGCAGCTTCAGGCCCAGGTCTTAGGCAAGTCACTTGTTGTCTCCAAAGTTCATTTCCTGACCCCGCTGAGCCAGCTGCCAGGCACTTCAGCTCACCCCTTCCTCTGGGATGACTCGAGCATGGCCAGAAAATAGTGCCTGAGTCCTGCAAATGCGAGCAGGAGCAGAAGGAAGCTCTCACAGTGGCTTCCTGGGTGGACACTGTTAGGAGCACAGCTAGGAATAGTGAAATTAACAGAGTTTCTTGAACGAGAAAATAGTTTCAGTAGCAGGCAGCACATTGGGGCAATAATAGTTTTTGTCACTTTCTGAAACAGCTCTGAAGAACTTCTCTTTTCTGAGTGCCCTTAGAAGGCATGATGAAAAATACTGTGAATGCTGCTGCTGAGTGCTTTGAACGAGAAAGGCAGGTTTGTGAGAACACACGGGTTTGTCTTCATCAACCTTATTCACCAGATTTGGCACTGTGTAACTTATGGCTCTTCCCCAAATTCAAAATTATCATGAGAAGTAAATGGCTTCAATTTTGTCAAGGCATTGAGGCAGCCAGGGCAGCACAATTAGAAATGCTCATGGAGGAAGGTTTCCACAGTAGC
>NW_004955637.1:6585-7358 GCF_000276665.1 Chinchilla lanigera
TTCTCTAAGCAATCTAATATAGCATTTTTCAACAAAATAATTATTGACATGGTGTTAACATTGAATTGGGTATTATTAGTGTTCTAGAAATGATTCAACAAACAGAGGATATGCAGAGGTTTTGTGGAACTATATGTCATACATAAGGGATTTGAACCCTGAGAATCTTGGTATAAATCCTCTTTGGAAATGAAGGGATAGCTGTGTATATTTATGCTATGATGGTAGCAGCTTTCATAGTATTAGTGTGATTAATTTTCTCTGTTGACCTTTTCATAATAGTCATAATTTAAAAGGATACACTACTATTCAAAGCAAAAGCTTTAGACAAAGTGTACAAAGGGGCCAGGATATAAGTTCGTTGCACTGTGCCTGCCTTGCAAGCATACGGTCCTGAGTTCAATTCCCAGTACAAGAAGAATCACATAAATACCATTACAATGAGTGAGTCGAAAGAATGCATTTGTAGTTTAAACAGAACCTATTTGTATAGGTAGATGAATTTGAATAGATATTCATTCTGAAAGATATTTTTAGAACAAGATGGGTCATAATGCAGGTCTGCCTTCAAGTGCAACAATTTAACCACTACCCCTGGTTACTCTATAGCTCTGAGAGAAGCCTGGAGTACAGTAAATGGTGTGCAGCTACCCAATACAGCATAAAAAAGTTAGATGTTCACTTAGAAAAGCAAAGAAAACACTTTTCCTGTGTCAACACATGCACGCACACACACACACACACACATACACACACACACACACACACACACA
>NW_004955637.1:7458-8621 GCF_000276665.1 Chinchilla lanigera
ACACACACACACACACACACACACAACATTACATTCTGAATTTCCAGGGATCAATTCAAGGGAAGGCAAGTAATATAGCACTGTTGTAAAGACAGTTACACAGACCAATGAGGCACCCCAGAAAGGTCAGGAATAAGTCCATACATCCACAGTCACATGACCATTGCCAAGGGTCCCAAAAATAGTTAATGTGGAAAGGACAGTCTGTAATAAATCATGTAGGAGAAATTGTATATCTACATTTGAAACAATGAAACATGTCTTCCAACATACACCATGTGCAAAAGTCCACTCAAAATGGTTAAAAGTCTTACATGTAAGACCTCCAGTCATAAAACTGTTATAAAGAAACATAGGAAAAATATTCTTGACATAGATTTGGGAAATGATTTTTAGGAAGGGATACCAAAAGCAAAGGCCTGTAAACCAAAAATAAATAAAAGTGACTACTCAAAGAAAAATTGTTTTCTACAGCAAAGGTAAAGTTAGATTGGTAAAAATCCTATCCATGGGGAGAAAATTTTAAGTCACATATAAATGATTTCTATGCAAAGCATTTAAGATAGTTACACAAATTAATAGAAAAAATTTCCAGCTGATTTGATTTTTAAAATGAACAAAGGCCCAGAATGGACTTTTCTCAAAAGAAGGCAACTAATCAGTAGACATATGGAGAGGTTTCAGCACCAGTTAGCCACCAGAGAAATGTGAACCCAAGCACAATGAGACATCATCTTACACTTATTAGAAAGTTAATTAAAAAGAGCTAGGTGCTGGAGAAAATGGAGACAAAAGGAATTCCTGCAAGTGCTGATGGGAATGTAAATAAGTACAGTCATTCCACGCAACAATATGATTGTTCTCAAAAACTTGAAAATAGAATGGCCTTGTTACACAGGAAGTCCACTCCTACATGTATGTCTTAGTCTATTTTCTCTTTCTATAACGAGATACTGAAGGCTGCATAATGTGTAAAGTAAAGAGGTTTATTCTATCACACTGTACTGAAGTGCAAAATCATGACCTGGTATCAGGTTGGCTCCCTGGTGTCGGCCTGATGGCAGGAGAATGGGGGAAGCAGCCATGTGTGGAGGAGAATCTCACACATATAAGAGAGGTCAGGGGTGCCAGGCTTTCATTCTGCTCTCAAGGCAGCCAACCCA
>NW_004955637.1:10386-11148 GCF_000276665.1 Chinchilla lanigera
TTTTTTTTTCCATTTTGAGACAGTGTTGCACTACACAGTTCAGACTGGCCTCAAAGTCACTTTGTAGCCCAGGCTGACCTCAGAGTCCAATTGATCCTCCTGCCTCAGCCTCCGGAGTGCTGGGATTGCAGTCATGCATGAATACACCCAGCATGATTTTTTTAAATACTAAAATGCATAGAGAACTTGGGAAAATTGGCACTATCATTCAGAGTTGATGATTGCCTTGGGAGGATAAAATAGGTACATTATAGGTGTATCTCTCTACACATGTGTTATGTCTAAATATGTCTGTATATGTATACATGTATGTATACAGATTATGTATCTGAAAAGCCTTAAAATCCTGAGATTGTGCTCACCTAGAAATTCAATTCCTAGAAACGTGGTTTGATGTCAGGTGTGGTGGCACACACGTGTGACCCCAGCACTTGGGAGCCTGAGGCAGGAGGATCTCTGGATGTCTGAGGCCAGCCTGGGCTACATAGGAAGACCCCATCACACAAAAAAAGGAAGAAAATGAATTTGGCTTGAGGACATCGCCATGTGTGCACACTGTGTGTTTTTGGCTATAGGTTGTGTACTGCCCACGGCCCTTACAGTCACGAGACAGTGGCAGCAGTATGTATGTTAGGAGTTTCATAGAACACGTGATGTTACCCACACAGTGGGATGCTGAAATTTATGTAAGGAAGGAAATTCAATTTCTGTGACCTCATATTAACACTTTAAAACAAAGTTTATTTTTAAAAAATCATCTGA
>NW_004955637.1:11613-18598 GCF_000276665.1 Chinchilla lanigera
TACCATTTCTCCTGTTCTTACTCTGTACATTTTGGGTTTCTCACAGAAGAGAAGCCATGCCATAATTAGCCTTCTGCTTCTGACTTATTTCAGTTGACATTTTGGTCTCAGGTTCCACCCACTGTCCCACAAATGAGAATTTACCCATCTTTATGGCTGAATGGTATTCCACTACCTCAATATACCACACGTTCTTTATCCATGCCTCTGTGGTTGGGCCTCTAGGCTGCTCCATACTTTGGTTTTGTGAATTGAGCTACAATAAACATGGGCGTTATCTGTGTAGTATGAGCCCATGTTTCCAATGTCTGGAACTGGCAAACGGTGGAGCCAAGATTTCAACCCAGGTGTTCTGGCTCCAGAAGTAAGGTTTGAAATCATTGCTTTAAAATGCTTCTTAGCCTGGTGGGGGCGTGCTGGCCTGTACTCCCAGCGGGAGGATTGCTGTGAGTTCGAGGCCACCCAGGGCTGTATAGCTCAAGGCCAGTCCAAAACATAGTGAGACCCTGTACCCCCCTCAAATAATCTTAGCAGTAGTTAATACAACAGTGCAAAAATGCCATCAACAAATGGTTACCTTGCCCAAAGCTTTTTATAAAGCATGTTTGAGAGATTGTTTGTGGAAAGGCATTTTGCAGACAGTCACTGAAGCCCAGGAAATTACCCCAGGTCATGCATAATGCTATGAATCCCCACTGCAGGAGTTCCAGACTCATTAGAGCTGTTCAATAGTTGAACAGAAAGAGAAATGTTCCTTAGAGCTCCAGAGTGTGATTGTACACATCTTGCAGGAGGTGTCGGCTCAGGCAGGGGGAGAGCTCCAAGTGGAAGTAGGGAAGTTGCAGGGCTGCTCACCTGACAGCACCTTATCTTCAGAGCCAGGCCAGGGGCTTTTCTTCTGCAAATTAAACAGAAAAGGCAGACCTGGGGACTTGTTGAGTCCAGAGCGGGCTTGAGGCTCGAGGTGCTAGGACGGGTCCTCTGCCTGAGCCCGGACTCTGGCTGCCCCCGCAGCAGGGGTGGTGGCTGAGGCCCTATGTCTGGCTAAGGCGGTCCGCAGGCAGGACTCCGGCCAGAGTCCGGGCAGTCCGGGGCTGTCCTTCAGCGGACCTGGGAGAGGCTCACTGGCCCTGGCGACCCCGCGCCTGGCATCCTAACTTGCTCGCAGTGGAAGTTCATGCTTGGTGCTGCCGCCCTCAGGACGCCCCCAGGATGTCCCAGAGCGAAGGGGGAGGGGGGACAGTGCATTCCCGCCTCCGGCAGGGAAACTGGTCCTGGATCTCATTTACCAGGCTGGTGCCTGGAATGTTCCCTTAGGGTAGTTGCGTTTGTTCCCATAGTACCTTCTTTCTACTTTCTTGGGATTACAGTTTTTTTCTCTTAGCAAAGGATAGTGACAAACATAGCTTGTAATTTTTTAGTCATTTGCCTAAATGAAACCTCAGAAATTCATTATTACCTTAAAAAAAAAAAAAAAGAAATTGGAGAGGGGACTACCACAGAACACGAAGGGACAGGGAAATGAGGAAATGAAACTATAAAAGTACATTATACGTGTGTATAAACATGCCAGCATTAAACCCATCATTACCTATCACTTAAATGCACTACTAAAAAGACAGAACTCTTGTCATCCACTGGTAAAACTGATAAGAGGATGGGCTGTCACCAGGTTTTGAAGGTAAATGTGCTGCAAAATTTTGTAAATCTTTCCAAATTGGGCAGAGCCATGGGAAGCAATCTCCAGAAGAGGAAGCCTGAGGGACTGCTCCGGTAAGGGCCATCCACGTGGCAGTGGGACTGCGCTCAGGAGGTGGGATGGCATGGATGTGTCTGAGGCCTGCCCACACCTTCTGAGTTCGTAGTGCAGTTGGTGAGTCAGCATAGACTGTAAGGAATGACAGGTAGAGACTGTACCATGCTAGAGTAGAGCAAACCTGGAGTTTTTCCTAATCAGAAGCGCTGCCACTAAAATGTGGAGGCAGCTCAGCCACTCCAGGACAGCTTTATTCAGCTGCTTTGCATAGTAGGCTACAGTCTGTATTTTTGTGGCCCCAAGTTAGCTAGGATACCAAAAGTGACTCCCTTTTTGGCATTTATACGGGGAGGAAAATGTGCACTGGGGTTGAGAGATTCAGCATAAACATAGACATGGAGGCTGAGTTCACTTGATTGAAAGCAAGAGACACAGAAGAAGGGGAGAGTGAGTAGCGACTAAGGTCCCCGAGCTGGCCTCCTAGACAGGGTCAGCTGTGCGATCAAAGTCTGGCATCTACTGTCAAAGTAATTAGCGAGCCCCAGAAAGAAAAGGAGATCTTGGGGCTGGGACATAGCTCAGTGGCACAAGTGCCTGCATAGCAAGCACAAGGTCTTGAGTTTGATTCTAGGTACCCAAAAAACAAAAGAAAAGGGAAGAAAACAAAAGAAAAGGACATCAGATTTTGATTGTGGTCAGGAGACCTGAGAAAGGAGAGCTTGCAGTCTTGGGTGATTCCCTTAGGAGTAGGGGAAAGTGAAACCCAAGGTCAGTGAGCTCAGTCTGAAAAGACTGACCTTTGTGTGGAGATCCCTGGTATCTCATTATTGTTTAGAAAATGAGTAACTTTACAGTGTCTGTGATTGAGGGGTTCAGGGAAGGGCTGTACAGTAAAACATCATCAACATATCGGAAAAGGCAGCTAGGGTTTAGGGAAGAAACAGGAGGTCTTTAGCCAGTGTTGGTCTAAAAAGCTGTGGACTATCACATTATCCCTGGGAAAGGACAGTTTAAGAGAGTTCTTGAGGGTTTTCCTTGTCTGATCTCATCCAGGTAAAGACAAAATGATTTTGAGATCTGGAGTCCAGTGCGATATATATATATAACCTTTGAGGTCAAGAATTATAAAATGAGCGGTATGTGGCAATATTGAGGAAAGAGTGTTGTACGGGTTAAACACTAGAAGGATTATGGGTAGGGAGACATTACTGATAGTGTGTAGTTCCTGAACTAGACAATAGGTTGTATTTATTATTTTAGAAGAGGCGATCTTTCTTCCAGTGGCTGGGAGAGAAGTGTTGTAAGAACTGGTGGGTCTAAGAGGTCTGGGGCTGAGGAGGGTGGAGATGGGTGGCTGAAGTCCCTGGATGGCCTGGGGTTTAGAGGATACTGTGAGTGTGAGGGAAAGAGACAGAGTCTTTGATCACCTCAATAACAGTGTGTGGAGAAGCCACTGAGGTGTTTGTGGTCCCACATGATGGGGTTTTCTGGGGGTAGAAAGTGAGGTAACGTCTGTGTAGTCTGGGTAGAGGATAGTGGTGGCTAAGGAGAGGACCATCTAGGTTGGGGGAGCTTTAGACAGTAACGGTAGAATGCAGTTTTAGAAGAATATCTCATCTCACTGAAGGGATTGGGCAGGTGGGACGTGCTAGAAAGCAGTGCATGGACACTGTTGATTGTAAGAGCCAAGGCTGAGGTTCGGTACAGAGGGTTTGGAGATAAGGGCCGTGAATCCCTAGATGGAGACAGAGGAGGGAACTGAATGTCATACATATTTCTGTAAAACCAAACCTACTGTTCCTATATCAAAAAAAAAAAAAAGAGGTCATCTTCCCTGCTCCCTTTAGACAAATTCTGGCTTCTCTGTCCATGGTGGAAGTCAGAGATGCTTCCGGAGTGGGGCTGATCAGCTGTCAGCAGCACGTCCTAGTAAACTGGGAAAGGACAGGTCAGCACTGGCCTTGGACGGAGTGTTTGCCCCTACTCCCAAAGGGCCAGGCACAATCTATTGGTCCCTTTAGCTCTGAGGAGGCAAGAGTGGTGTCTGTATTTATGTTTATGCTTTGTGCTGTTTGAGTCCTCATCTGTGTACTGTTTCATATTTTCCTGAGGACTCACCAAAGTCAAGTCATTCACAAGGAGCAATGTGCTGGCAGCTGTAACTGCTTTGAGCTGAGTAGGGACATTATTGTGACATTTTTTGTTTCCTGGTCCTCAGAGGTAGGATGATTTTGAATTTAGAATTGAGACCTATACTGGGTGAGAAGATTTAAATAATTTTCTGTACTAGGATTGTTAAGGCAATGCCATGAGGAAGAATTGAGGGGCACCAAGATTTGGAGGCAGGAATCAGCTTTATTACACTGGCAGACAAAACTGGGCTCAGTCCCACAGAAGTCTGGCCCCCACAGCTCAGGGAGCGAGGTTCCTCTGGGTTTGCAGAAGTGGAAGTCCAGAAGCTGAGTGGCCTATCCTTTGGGTTCTGCTTCTTTCAGAAGCGGGGGCCCAGCCTTTTCTGGGAAAGGCACACTTAAATAGTAACAGAAATTGAATTGTGCTGGCACTTTAAACTGGCAGGAACCGACACTACTGTATTTGCACGGGTACCATTCTCGGTTAAAAGAATAGGTGCTGATTGAACGGTTATGACTGAGAATTGTGGATTCTGGAAGAAACAAACTGGAGAACAGAGTTGGACAAGCATGCATCAAAACAAATTATTTAAGAGGAATCATTAGTAGCCAGTTTACCAAGAAGAATTTTCAAGCCAGACCCAAACAATATCTTTGGTAACAGATGCAATCACACATTTATGCAAAGGAATCCCTCTTTAAAATCTCTCACCTCTATTTATCTTTTGATAGGGGTGATACACATCAGTCCATTTTCATTTAGACAGTTCACATGGCTTTTTAGTACCCCCTCTCGTTCTGAAGACATTGTTGGTTAATCAGCCCTGCTGTTCCAGCTGCTGGTCTGTCTGGTCCCACGCTGAGGGGAAAGTAATTAATGACTGAGAGCTGCTGTCATAGCCCCTTTTGCCACATGTGAGCAATAAAAAGTGCTAAAAGGAACAGATCTTATGTCTAACCTAAGCAAGCCAACAAGAATCAATGGAGAATAGCCAAACTTATATTTCCCCTATAAGCTTCATCTGCCACAAACCTTTTGACATACTTACTTCTCCAAGTTTACACATTTATGTCCAGTTCAATGATTTTATTTTGTAACAAGCCTGGTAGCCACTTGAGTTTTTTTAAATTCCCCATACATTTTTATCTTGAAGTTAGCTCACACTACATTTTCATTACATCTGCTTGAATAATACACTTTTGAGCACCTTTGAACAGTAAGGAATCTTGGCACAAGCAGAAAGTAAGAAGAAGAGCGAGTCTGTTCCCTTTTCGCTGGGGTTCACAACCCTTTAAGACTTTCTGTGGCCCTGAATGACACGTCATGCATCCACATGCAGACACCAAGGAAGGAGAAAGTTAACCCTGCAGCTGCAGTTTACAGATGATCCTAAAGCTGCTTATGAGAAGGGTTTCAGGCACATTGATCGGGAAACACACTAACTTACACCAATAAATTTGAAGTAAATTCAATAATCTGTAAAGATGTTTTGCTTATGGGCCCTCATTACCCTCATTCCTCATGGCGGGCCACCAAGAAACTTCTTTTCTCTCTTGGCAGATGGAGACAGGAGTCTCTCTTTGCTTCTGATTTCCCAGGACTCGTTGTAGGCTGTGAGCAAACCAAGAACTTTTTAAAGTGGTATTTGACCTTGTACTCTGATTTATTCTCTATATCAGCCTCGGCATACATTCCAGTTCAAATTCAGTCACCTGGTGACTTAGAACCTTTTTTAAAAATGGCTTTCTTTTTGGCAGTGTTTTCCCTAAGCCCTGATACTTTATTTGCTTTCAGTTTTTTCCTGTATTTACTGGCTATGGGCTGAGAGTTTGGAGTTCAGGCCTTGTTCTTGCTGCTAGGGTGGCGATGATAGGCAGACACAGTTCAGGCAGCTGATTTTCAGCCATGGAGGGAGTCAAATGAACAGAAAAAGGGGATCCACAAGACACTAATTTCCCTGGGGTACCTCGGTGCTTCTTTAGGGCAATCACAGTACAGATCTCATAATGTTCCTATTATTGTACCAGCACGGAGTACATCAATAAGAGCAGGCAAGAAAGGCATCAGAGTGTGCAGGGGAAAGAGACCGAAAGGATGTTGTCTGGTGGGAGAGAGACTGCAGGCTGCACTGGTGCCCAAGTGGGCCAAACTAAGCAGTTTTGATTTTGGAGGAAGTCAAAGCGGGAGAAGGGAACATGAAAGTACACACCATTCTGCCTTATCATCTCCTGGAGGGGACAGAGAGGCCAGAGGAGTCTCCAGGCAGACAGAGAATAGAGAGAGATGATGGGTTTAAGAAAAGGGAGTGGGCAGAGAGAAAGAAAGGGAAGAGGGAGGAGGCAGAAGGAGGCCTCCGCTGGCAGAGGAGGAAGAGAAGGAGCCGAGGGTTGCGGGGCAGGTGGGTACATATTCAGCAGGATGGACTTCAAGTTCAAAGACAGAATGAGAGTTAAAGCCACACTGCTGGTGAAGAAGGAGAATCTGGAGAGTGGAACAGGACTGACAGAGAGTTGGCAGAGAAAGTAAAAGAAAGTCTACATACCAGGAACTGTAGGCCACTTGCAATGCACTGGATAAGTCTAAGACTCAAAAAATTTGAAAGTCAAAGTGTCTGTGTTTAGGTTATTAGTGGTCAAATATGTAACAGAAGAAAATAAGCTTTTTTAGCTTAAGGTCTCCCCCTCCTATATGGAGGATTTTTAAGGTTTAAGGAGACAGAATAAGGGCAAATCTGTGGGCTGTTGTGGCTCCAAATGGAGTAGGTGAGATCTTTAGACAGTGGAAAAGAACAAAAGAACGTTGAGACCTCACACCTCCCAGTCCCCTCACAGTACCAGCGGCCACCAGCAGAAGATCTGCATCCTGCATATGCTGAAGGGTCAGGCCAAAGGAACAGTTCCCCAGGCTGGAAAGCAACAAGACAGCACTAGGACTTGTGAACAGATGGACAGAAGCAAACAGTACACTCCTCAAGGGGAGACTCAGTAACTCACCCGAATCCTAGGAGATGAGACTGAGGCAGGATTGCAGCCTCAAGGTCAGCGTGGACACATGGCATGTTTAAGGTTGGCCTGAAGCACATATTGAGACCCTTCT
>NW_004955637.1:18844-26422 GCF_000276665.1 Chinchilla lanigera
GGCTGGGATCTGTGGGTCTAATGAACACAGGTCATTAGAAACACTGTTCACAGAGCAACAGGTCAGCTCTTCCGCGGCTGTCAATGCCGGATAGGAGACCCCAGAATTTGTCCTCTGAAAAAAATTGTTTCACAGATAACATAAACTTTTTCAAAAATGGTAGGATCTCTAGTGCTGATGCGGTTTTCAGCAAGGAAAGGCATCTCTTAGTGGCATCTGGGGCCCAGTAGCTTTATCATCTCCTCCCTCCCTACCCAGTCTGAAGTGAATTCAGTCACAGGATATAATTTATCCTCCATTGAAATCCATCTGACTCTGATGAGACTACTCATAAAGGACAAACATCATCCCTCAGAATTTGATCTACACCGTGGCTCAGGAAGCTCACACATTAATAGCCCCACCTTCTTTCATATGAAGAGACTTCTTCTTCCTCGAATATTAAAGAAATTACTAGGAAAATGAATGCTAAATTGAGAGAACTCTCTAAGAGAATAGAATAAGAAATGAAAAAATAAAAAGTGTATAGGTGTTCACTTCTCGGGCATGAACAAGGAACAGGGTACAGGCTTACCCAGTTACTGTACATAGATAGAGAATTAGAAAACATTCAAAACTGTTATGTTCAGAATTTTAAAAATAGCAGAGAACTGTATTCATGTGAGAAAGAAAAGCAATGAAATGATTGATACAAACACACAGACTTTCTGGCAGCAGGCAATATCCAGATTACGGTTTATGGAGGGGAAATTGAAGCAGTCTGGAAATTATGCTCAGTTAAGGATGGGGAAAAGGAACTCAGAAGTTAGGAGACAAGCAGAGCTCCAAGAAGGAGTTAGATACACAGGAGGAAAGTGCTACAAATAGGTCTTTGAGTTTTGGATAAACATTAATAGGTAGATTAATAGGTAACAGGCCCACACAACTGGGAATGAGCAAGTTTGAAGGAAAGAAAAATGATAAAACAAATACGTCCAGACACCAAATGGAGCCAAGATTCATTTTATCTCTCTTCACATATGGGGAAGTAATATAATCAAATAAAATCTTATTTTCTGCCATGTCAGTGGCAGAAAAGCTAAACATCGGAAGTTGAGTAAAGTTACACCTAGAATGAAGACCACCTTAGAACTCCCTCAATTAGTCTGTAAAACCCCACAGGGTTACACTAATTTATACACTAATTTATGGCTTCTATTCAAAGACAAAAATACCTTAGCAGAATACAACAAAGGCAAATATGCAATCACTTAATATTCCTAATGTCTAATATTCAATCAGAAATTATTAAACCTTTAAAAAAAAACAAGAAAATGTGCCTCACAACCTGGAAAAAATGAGTTAACAAACACAGACACAAACAAAGCACAGACAACTGACAGAACTAGATGAAATGACAAAAAATATATATATCACAGTTAAAGTGTGACAGTGTGGAACCTGCAACAGTGGGGACACTGCACAGTGGGAGTACCGAGCCTGGCGCTCCTCAGTGTATTGCAGAGCTTCGAGTGGCAGAGAGCAAAGACAGAAAAAAATGAGAGGAGAAAAAGACACAATAGGATAATTCAACACTTACGCTCAGTAAATGCAAAAGTAGACAGAAAACCAGCTAGGATATGGAGGGTGTGGAAGATGTAAACAATGCCATCAAGCAAGTGGCTGTGTGACACTTAGAGAACACGCCCTCCGCCGTCAGCAGGACATGCGTTCTTCTCCGGGAGCATCCTCAGGAGTGATCATATGCGGCCCATATGTCTCAAAAAAATTTAAAGGACTAGAAAAATTCAGAGAATGCATTCTGATCACAATAGAATTAAGTTAAAAATCAGTTCCATAAAGATATCTTCGAAAATCCCATAAATATGAGCATGTTAAATACCACTTGTTTGATTACCCCATTGGTCAAAGTAGAAATGAAAAAAGAACACTTGAAAATATCTTCAAGTGAATGAGAATGAAAATGCAACACACAAAATTTGTGTGGTGTCTTTTCCAGATTACACTGGGAATTTAAGTATAAAAAAATCACAAAATAGTATATTCTGAAATCCAGATCGTGCTATCTACCCAGGCTTAATATGGGTTCACTTTAACAGTTTCCCAAGGACAGGAAGCATGGTCAGAGAGCACCTCACTTTTCTTCTCTTTGCTCCTTCCAAGAGGAAGAATCCCATGCTGTGCTCTATTGCTCACCTGCCTTTGAGAGCATTACCATATAGGTGAGGTGAGGCTCTGATCCCTCCCCTGAGTCTCTTCTGAGGGTTGGATTAGGACACTGAGCTACCTAGGTCACCCAGAAGCCCCTGCCCAACAGCAGTAGCTGCCTGACCGTGCCTCGAAGCTTCAGGTTGCTGCTAATGAGGATAAAGTGATGCACAGACGTGCACAGGAAGACTGAGATCTGCCATGGCCAGTACCACCTGCTGTCAGAGGTGATAAAGACTGTGCCATCAATGACCAGGGACACGAAAGACAGAGCATAGAGAACAAGGAGGGAGATGAGGGACGTTAGAGCTCTGGTGTGAACCCGGTTGCTGCACTCCTGAGGGTCACGGCCGCTGTCCTGCATTCTCAGCCCATTTCCTCAGAGAACCAATCAGCAGCAAAATTGAGACCAGAAAAAGAGAGCATGGAATTGACATCGTGATGAGTTTCAGAGGCATGAAATAGTGAATTTCCAGCCTCCTGTTCCACTCCCTGTCAGTCATGTTCTCAGAAAGATTCTTCTTCATGAGTGCTTGGTACACAGCAAAGTTCCCCCAAAAGAACAGCAAGGTTACTGAGAGGGAAATGAGCACAGAGCCCAGCAGGAGCCAGGGCACCAAAGCTGGGAGCCTCCACTTCAAGCAGAGGAATGCAGGATGGGAAGAAGACTGTCAGTACTGGTCCCATTCTGGTCCTCCCTCCAGTCACCAGAGATCAGATATCTTGGTCCTTAGGCTGCTACCTGTCCCCACCCACAGTTCTTTCATGCCTTTGCTTTAGCCTAGAAGTACACGCAGTGTGGTTGTGCTCTGTACCTGCACCTGAGGCAGAGCTCACTCAGAGAGGAGGACACTTAGTGAGCAAGGAAAGGCATGCTCTTGGCTCAGAGAGCATGCAAATATCCCAGGGGCTCAGTCACCAGGAGGTGACCCTGATTTGCTTCTCTGGTTTTGCCTGTTTGCTGCCATGGCTATTATAGTATCCGTGCAGAACCCTTTTCAGTGTGTGAAACTGGGTGCAACCCTTCCTGAACCACTCTGTGCTGCAGGAGCACTCCTAAGCCCGTGATATCATTCTCCAGAGACATGAATAATAGATGAAAGACAGAGAGAGATGATAGATAGTTAGATTAGATGGATCATGTATATATACAAGTACAGGAAGATCACTGGGGAAAATAGTGACATTCAAGGAGTCTGTCTCCCTTAAGCCCCTCTGCCTATATGCACTCTCACCCATAAGAACCCATCGCATCAAGGTCAAGTATCATGGTCGACCTTCCATCCAACTCTAATTAAGTTCTTCATGGACTCTGAGGTGTAAATGAGGAGTGACTGGTTAAACTAGATTTGTTTCTTGTCAGAGCAAGCATTTCTCATGGTTATAGGACTGAGCACACCTGTTTCTTACTGGGTGTGGGATAAAACCACCCTTGGACACTATGGATGCCTCACTGTCAAGTGGGCACTTTAAACATGGCCAATTACTGCACCAAACCAATAGAGCAAGTCTGACAGGAGATGGGGAGGGAGTCTGACAGGAGATGGGGTCAACACAGTCATGACAATGGCATCCTATCACCCTTGCCATATTGTACTGGCAAGAATCAAGTCACAGTCCTCATAGACACATAAAAGGAGAGTAGAAAACCAAAGCCAGAGGCTATGGAACCACTTTACATTTGTCTACCACACTGAGATGTCATTGCTTAGAAGAGATATATAAGTCCTCTCTGCTAATGCCCAACACCAACACATTCCCTAAAGGACCATGTGGAATACCAAAGTTCTCTCAACGTAACCAGCGCCTTACCTAGTTACCATGTAAAACTATTTTGCACTCTTGCTGGTGACTGGAGGGAGGCATAGTGGTGGAAGTCCAGCATGCAGGAGACTGAAGCAGGACAATCACTGCAAGTTAGAGGCCAACCTGGGCTCCATATGAGTTTAAAGCCAGCCTGAATAATGTGTTACAAAAAAAAGTTGTTGCATCTGGTGAAAGCACACTGGAGCTTCCATCTCTGCAAATATCATGTTTATGATACACTGCTGTAACCTTAGAACCATTGCTGTGCATTACACCTCCAGAACTCCTGCACTTACAGCAACTAAGCTGTGCTGCAACTTGACCAACATCCTGTAAATTTTTTTCCTCATCCCAGCAGAGACAACTGCCACTCTGTTCTCTACCTGTATGATTTTGGTTACTTTAGGTTTCACACATAAGTGAGCTCATGCGTCTCTCTGTGTGTGGGTATTGCATTTAGCATGATGTCCTCCAGGATCGTTTGTTTTTGCAAGCAACATTATCTCATTTTTAAGGCTGAAGGATATTCTGTTGTGTGTATACATATATATGTATGGTCTTTTCTTCATGCATTTGCTTATTGATATTCTTTGATTATTTCCATCGCTGCCTATTGTGAAAAATTTTCAAATGAATACAAGAGAGAAGATGCTATTTGGGAATGTTAATATTATTGCTCCTGGATATACCCTACATTGATTGAAATATGTTTGGTCCTCACTAAGACTCCCAATTTTGAAAGATGTTGAGAACTTTAAGAGCTGACCTGATATATTGCACAGCATCATGCTTCTGGGACAAATACCTGACACAAGGAACTTGAGAGGTCTGCTTCAGTTCACGGTTTCAGAGGTCTCAGTTGATGGTTGGCTGCCTCTGAGGCAGAGGCATCAGTGCAGAGGGGCTGGTGGAGAAAAGCTTCACTCAAAGCAGCAGGGTTGCAGAGAACAGGGGAAGAGCCCCTGAGGAGAAGGAGCCACAGACCTGAGATGGCCTCCAAGATCATGCCTTATGATCTGCTCAGAGACAACCAGAAGTGAGCTTCCCTAATCTAGGTCTCTCTCATGCCAGTCAACATTCACCCTCACATGAGGGCATCCACAGGGATCAATGCTTTTCTTGCATGAGTGAGTTGTCCCTCTCACAGGGCTGGGTTGGCTGCTTTCAGAGGAGAATGAAAGCCTGGCACCCCTCTCCTCTCTTATATATGTGGGATTCTCCTCCACACACCCCTGCTTCCCCCACTTTCCTGCCATCAGGCCGTCACCAGGAAGCCAACCTGATGCCAGGGCCATGATTTTGCACTTCAGTACAGTGCAACAGAATAAACCTCTTTCCTTTACACATTAGGGAGCCTTCAGTGTTTTGTTATAGAAAGAGAAAATAGACTAAGACATACATGTAGGAGTGGAATGGCTGTGTCACAAGGCCATTCTATGTTCAAGTTTTTGAGAACAATCATATTGTTGCCTGGAACAACTATACTTATTTACATCCCCATCAGTACTTGCAGGAATTCCTTTTGTCTCCATTTTCTCCAGCACCTAGCTCTTTTGAATTAACATTTTTCTTTTTTTTTTTTTTTTTGGTTTTTGGTTTTTCTCTGGTACCAGGAACCGAACTCATGACCTTGCGCTTGCCAGGCAGGCGCTTTTGCCGCTGAGCTAAATCCCCAGCCCCTGAATTAACATTTTAATAAGTGTAAGATGATCTCTCATTGTGCTTGGGTTGACACTTCTCTGATGGTTAAATGATGCTGAGAACTTTCCATATATCTATTGATTAGCTGCCTTCTTTTGAGAAATGTCCATTCTGGGCCTTTGTTCATTTTAAAAATCAAATCAGCTGGAAATTTTTTCTATTAATTTGTGTAAGTTTCTTACATGTTTTGCCTAGAAATCATTTTTATTTGACCTAAATTTCCCCCGTGCATAGGATTTTTACCACCGTAACATTGCCTTTGCTGTACAAAACAATTTTTCTTTGAAGTAGTCACTTTAACTTATTTTTGGTTTTCAGGCCCGTCCTTTTGTTGTCATGTCCTAAAAATCATTTCCCAAACCTTTGTCAAGAATACTTTGCCTGTGTTTCTTTGGAATAGTTTTATGACTGGAAATCTCACATTTCAGACTTTTAATCATTTTGAGTGGATTTTTGCACGTGGTGTAATTGGGAAGTCAAGCTTCATTCTACTCCATGTAGATATCCACTTTCTCCAACATGATTTATTAAAGACTGTCCTTTCCACATTGGCTCTTTTTGGGACCCTTGGCAGTGGTCACGTGACTGCGGATGTGTGGACTTATTCCCGACCTCTCTAGGGTGCCCCATTGGTGTGTGTAACTGTCTTTACAACAGTGCTATATTACTTTCCTTCCATGGAGTTGATCCCTGGAAATGCATTGTGGGAGGGAATGTACGTGTGTGTGTATGTGTGTGTTGACAAGGAGAAGTGCACTCTATGCATTTGTATGTGACCATCTTATATTTTCATGCTCTATTGCATGACTGCACACCATTTGGTATACTCTAGGATTCTCCCTGAGCTATAGTGGACCTAAGGGTAGTGGTTAAATTGTTGCTTTTTTGAGAGACATGCATTAAGACCCATAGTCTGCCATCTAATTCCAAAACTATTTTTCTGAATGAATATCCATTCAAATACATCTACCTATACAAAAAGGTCTGTTTAATACCAGAAATGCATGCTTTCTACTCATTCATTGCCATTATTTTTGTTTTATTCTTTTTGATATGCGAAATTTAACTCAACACCTGAGCTTGCCAGGAAGGCACAGTGCAACTGACCTATATCCCGGCACCTTTGTATATTTTGACTAAAAGTTTTGCTTTGAATGGTAGCATGTCCTTTTAAATTATGACTATTGTGAAAAGGTCAACAGAGAAAATTAATCAGACTAACATTGTGAGAGCTGCTACCATCATAGCATAAATATACACAGTTATCCCTTCATTTCCAATGAGGATTTATACTAAGATTGTCAGAGGTTCAAACCCCTTATATACAATGACTTATAGTTCCACAAAACCTCTGCATATCCTCTGTTTGTTCAACCATCACTAGAACACTTATAATACCCAATTCAATGTTAACACCATCTCAACAATTGTTACATTGGAAAATGCTATATTGGATTGCTTAGAGAATAATTAGAAGGAAATGTGAGCATATGCTCATTGCAGATGCAATACTATTTCAAAGTTTTCTATGTCCTGTTGGTTGAATACATAGATGTACAACTCCTAGATATGGAGGGTTTGTTGTTATTGTATTGAATTAACAATTCACAATAAAAAAGAAGTCCACTAAGTTGGGTGATGATGGACTTTTCTCACTATCATATGTATGTTTCTCACAGCTTTTGATCGACTCATGTATTCATGCAACAAATGTGTTGCTCTTATGAAATATGATTGAAAATTATGGTGTGTATTTACATTTTTATAAATTATTACATTAAAAAATTACTCTTATCTCCTAAAGTTGCACACCATTGTTTTTTTTTTTTGTTTTGTTTTGTTTTTTTGTTTTTCTCCGGTACC
>NW_004955637.1:27176-28653 GCF_000276665.1 Chinchilla lanigera
CAGAACAGGTTTGCTCAGCAAGGACTTTCCCCCAAGAGAGTTGTGAGAAGCACTGTATGCCTGACCGAGGAATACACTTTTCTGAAGAACACAGGACCTAGGGCCGAGAACGGGGTTGTCAGAGGCTCCAGGCCCCATGGGCCTGTGGTGGAGGTGACCGATTTCGAGCCCAGGCTCCCATGGTGGGACGGCAGGATTGCTTGCCCTGTCTGTGTTGAATCCTGTAGTCATAAGATGACTGTGGGACTCAGGCCTGGCCTGCTGACCACAGCCCATGATGCTCATCTTTCTGTTTTGCTGTGAGAAGGAAGCATTGTTTTCAGAGGAGGAACAGCTATTGCCCTGGGGTTCCCCTTTCCTCAAGGTTTCTTTGGAGGCAGAAACCACATTTTGTAGTCTCACTTTTTCCTCTACGATCTGTCCAACAGTCCTAACGAGCACCTGTGCTTCAGCACTCCCACTGTTCATAGAGAGTCTGCTGCTTGCACCTGACCCTTGAGTTTCAGTAGCAGGTGCTGGGGCCTGGACTGTCTGCAGGGACTCTGCCTCTGCTCGGTCTTTGTTATGCAGCATGCGTTGCCCAAATTTTGTTACTCTGGTCAAAGTGGAGCTTTTGGAAGGTGCTGGTTTCTTCTCTGCCAGGAGCAGGGACTTGCTCCCCATGGGGTCTCTTGCTTCCCGGACCTGAGAAGAGGGAATCAGCCCTCCTATTCCCTTCCCTCCTGCAAATCTGTCTGTCTTCCCTCCCGGCTTGAGCCTCTCAAAGCTGTGTCTCTTCTCAGGTGGAACAAACATGTTGCACTTGGTAACTCTCGGCTCCTGGGGCCTGGGCATCCTGGGATCCATTTGTTCCTGGCTCATCCTGTCATTCACTAGGAGGCCACAAATGCCTCGGGAAGGTGATGGGCTCCTAGTGATCCATCTCCTGGGGCTCGCAAAGCCCTCTCCACACTCAGGTGGACAAAACTTGCTGCTCTTCATGTTCTCCGGATCCTCCAGTTTTGAGACCCTGGGGTCTTTTTCTTCCTGGCTCATCCTGTCCTTCCTTAGGAGGTCGAATTTCCCTCGGGAAGCTGATTCACTACTAGCAAGCACTCCTTGGGAGCTGGATGGACTCTTGTGAGAAGCCAGGATGTCTTCCATGAAGGACGTATTTAAGGAGGTGTGTTGAAGGACCTCACCAGTGGCAAAGTCTTGCAGGAGAACTCCAGTTGTTGGATCCTGAGTCTTGTTTTTGGTGTCTTCCTGCGTAGCCACGCATGAGTCTCCTGTGACCTGCACAGCAGAAATTCTGGGCATGGGGAGGCTTCTATTGGATCCCAGAGACTTGAAACTCCTCAGACTCACATGAGGGTTTTGGGAGGTTGACATCACACTGGCTCCCTTGGTCAGTGCCCTGTCAAAGGGCTTCTTCTGCTCAGTCTCCACAATTGGCTCGATGTCTCTGCCCCTTGAGTATGGAGATCCTACAGTCATC
>NW_004955637.1:30005-30968 GCF_000276665.1 Chinchilla lanigera
GGTCTGTTTCTGAGAATCAGGTAGGCCTTGGCATGAAGGCAAGGCTCGAGTCAAAGTTTGGCCTCTGCAGACATGGTCGAGCAAGGGTCGGGAGGAAACGTGTTGTGGATAGAATTTAGACCGAATGTGTTCCGGCGCATAAATACAGAGCCCATTGAATACAATGGGGGAAAAATCTAAGGAGGCATCAGGCACTCTGATCTTCTGCACCAGGGACTCACTGTGTAGAATAGGGAGGCCCCAGAAAAGCTCGCTCCCTTTCTGGTGCCAGTGGTCCCCCAAGATCTCGGGGTAAAAGCGCTGTTGTGGAAGGACAGGGTCCTGTTCTTTGTCCAGGGATTTGAACATATTCCTCAGAGAACACAGGGAGATGTGCTGTCCCTCCTCTTCAGTGTTCTTACAGATCTTCAGTTCCACCTTCTTGGTGATTAGTATTTCCAGAACCTTCTGAACCTCAGGATTGAGGAAATGGAAACTCCCATTCTCTGCCTGGCTGTGTACGGTGTCTACCAGGCAGGAGGCCTTTTCCAATTGTGGGGTCAGGTGACCTCCCTGGGCTTCACCTTCTCCTAAGGTGGAACGACACAAGGCTCTGGGAGGCTCCTGACTTGAGGAGAGGGCTAAGATGGGACAGCCTGAACGACGAGGAATTGAAATTTCTGGGATAGGGGAAGGCAAGGAGCGGGTGTTGGATGGAGAGGTTTTCTGTGGGATTGGGCCCAGGGGGAGTGGTGATGAATCCCGCTGAGGCAGAACCAAGCTGGTGTCTGGCAGGGGTGGAGGGGAGGCCGTGGGACCAGGAGAATGTGATGGGGGGAAGGAAGGAGAAAGCGGCTGAGGTGAAAGGCATCCCTGAGGAATCGAAGACCCTGGTGGTGAAGAGGCCCTCAGGGGTGACTGTGACCCAGGAGAAACTGGGAAGATCTGCAGACCTGGAGGCAAGACAGAGGTCGGAGGCCGCAG
>NW_004955637.1:32100-33159 GCF_000276665.1 Chinchilla lanigera
AAGGACCATCAAGGTGAAGTCACCTCTAGGGCGGGAGAACCAAGCCTCACCTCTCAGAGTGCAGCTCCTCTTTCTGATCTTGCTCCAGTCCTTCCTCACCATGTGGTACTGAGGGGCAGGAAAGAAACACAGGCTGGGATCCAGTTCTCTCTCTCTTCTCCCTAGACAGCACTACTGGTGTCCTTGGAGAGTAGAACTTTCTAATGAAGCCAGTGAAGTTCATTTTTCAAGTGGCTGCTGATTTTGCTCTTTGGAAAATGCAGATTTTCTGAACAAGCTCTACCGTGCTCGGCTCTCCACAGCACAAAGTCTCAGCAGGCAGAGGCGTCCACAGGCTCCTTCACCTGCACAGTGCATTCTGCTTCCTGAGGTCACAGGTGATCCTAGGGTCTGGGGGAGACACTCCAGGGCTCAGCACTGCCCATGGATCAGTCTCATGCACAGGACAGGTGTGGCCACAGGAACTTGCAGCAAGTAGGAATCCTAAGAACCAGTGTCCTGGACCTGTCTTACTATAGAGGTTCCCAGCTCCCTTGGGAATCCTGTCCTGGACCTGTGAAATACACTCTCAGATGTCACAGTGTCTGATTTCTCAAAAAAAAAAAAGAAAAGAAAAAAGAAAAACAAAATCTGTGCTTCAAGAAAGTAAAAAGAAACCAAAAAAAAGAATAGTGTTGTAATGTTGCCTGAGACTTCCCCTCTCATGTTTCTCTCTCTCCCATTGGAAAAACAGGAGCAAGAAGAGGCAAAGAAGGGACTGGGGATTTAGTTCAGCTGCACAGAGCCTGACTTGCAAGTGCAAGGTCATGAGTTCGGTCCTCAGTACCGATAAAAAAAAAAAAATAGAGGAAAAGAGAGAGAGAATATTTATTGTCGGGCCTGGCCTGAGGATCTCTCACCTTTCTGCAGCCTTTCTTCTTTCGCAGAGGTGGTGGTGGTGGTACTGGTGGATTACCCGGGAGGAAGGGCAGTAACAGGAGGAAGATCCCCAGTCCGCACGCGAAGGCCAGGATCATATCCATGGCCCACGTGGTGGAGCCGAAGTTTAGCCATGTGGCA
>NW_004955637.1:33607-40041 GCF_000276665.1 Chinchilla lanigera
GTGCTTCCCTTTTATGGCTGCTACCTTCCCACACCATATGATGCTGCACTAATTAGACTCAGACACGGGACTAAGATTCCTTTAATTCTTATTTAGTTTTGGAGTTATGAGTAAAACTGTTGTGCGATCTTTTCCATTAATTTCACCATTGGGCAGCTAGAGAACCTTACATGAAATTCCTACAGTAAAAATCCACAAGACTGAAAATACCAAACTGAATAACCCTCAAAGCACACATAAAAAAGACAGTGTCAAGTATGATGCGATGCTTTAAAGCAAAAGACAGTGTTTTGAGGGGGCCCTAATGGCATTACCTTTGACCATAATACACATTTTTAATCTAAACATTGAGTGTGTAGTTCAAACAGGCCTCATATGTGTTGGGAACTACCCCAGTCACTGGGATATGGCAGGGAAACAGACAAGCAGCATCCCAGCTTTTACAGAATTTGGATTCTATTAGCAGTTGAAGGACAGTAAGCAAAGACATGAATCAGACATGTTCAGAGGGTAATTAATTCCTTGAAGCAAGTGGAGGAGTAGCACTGTTGAAAAATTGCTCAAGAACAAAACATTGCTCTTTCAAACCTGCTATAAGGATGTGCACTATCATTCCTCTTAGTCAACAAAGTTCTGAAAGCATTAGCCAGAGGAATTAGAGAAAGGAAAGAAATAAAAGGAATAAGGACATAAAGGAAGATCTGAATTTATCATTATTTCAAAATGACATCATACTGTACATAGAACATTCACAAAATTCCACTAACAAACTCCTAGCCTTCGTAAGCAAATTCAGTAGCATAGCTGGATACAAAATCAACACTCAGCACTCAATAGCATTCCTGTACACAAATAACAAACTCCCTGAGTGAGAATTTAGGGAAAGCACACCCTTCATAGTAGCATCCCAGGAATGCAACACTTAAGAATCACTTTGACAAAGGAAAGAAAAGACATTTACATTGAGAAATATGGTACTCTGAAAACAGAGACTAAAGAGGTGTAAGAAGGTGGAAAGATATCCCTCGTTCTCGAGTACGAAGACCCAATAGAGTGACCATTACCATACTCCCAAAATTGTTACGAAGATTCAAAGCAATGCCAGCTACACTGCCAATTGTATAACTCATAGAATTAAAGAAAACAATTCTCAAATTCATTTGGTATCATAAGAGACCTAAAATAGTCTAAGAAATTCTAGGCAATAAAGGAAAGGCAGGAGGCATCGCAATCATGGACTTGAAAGTATGCTACAAAGCTACTGTGATAAAAACAGCATGGTACTACCAAAGAAAGCTAGAAAGAAAGAAAGGAAGGAAGAACAGAGTGGAGGATCTGTGGATTAGAACAAAAGATCCAGAAACAACTTTAAACACAGTGAGCCAGCTTATGTTTGACAAAGGAGCCAAAGACCTTCACTGGAAGAAAGATAGCCTCTTCAATAAATGGTGCTTTTAAAACTGGTCTTCCATGTGCCAAACACTAAAATGAGATCCATATCTCTCACTATGTTGTAAGCTAAAATAGAAAGAGATCAATGACCTAAATGTTAAAACAGAAACATTAAATTTACTAGAAGGTAGAATAAGTAGACTCTTGAAGAGATTGGTATAGGGGAAGACTGTATAAAGAAACCTCCAGCTGCAGCAGGAAAATATTACGAAGAATGAACAACTGAGTTCTCTTCTTATTGAAAAGCTTGTACACAGAAAAAAGAAATCACCAATGCAATGAACTGATAACCTAGTTGGGGAATTTTTTTTTGCCAGCTATTCCTCAGACAAATGCCTAATATCAATATTTAAAGAACTCAAAAACTTTAGATTGCACTCAAATTTAAACACTCAGTCCAAAAATGGGCATTTGAAATGAATAGACACTTCTCAGATGAAGAAGTAGAAATGGCAAAGAAATATATGAGAAAATGGCAACTTCACAGGCCATTTGAGAGATGCAAATTAAAAGAGCACTGAGACTCCATCTCCCTGCTGAAAGAATGTCTATTATCAAGAAATGAACCAGTAACAAATGCTAGCAGGGCCATGGTGACAAAGGAACCTTTCTTCAGTGTTGGTGGGAGTGCAGACTGGCACAACTGGATTGGGTCTTTAAATTTGGGGCAATGTAAAGTTTTTGAGTTATTTAAATATTCTTGATATTAGGCATTTGTTTGAGGAAAAGCTAGCAAAAGAAAAAATTTCCCCGTCTGGGTTATCACTTCATTGCGTTGGTGATTTCTTTTTCTGTGCACAAGCTCTTCCATAAGATGAGAACTCAGTTGATAATTCCTTGTAATATTTTCCTGTTGCAGCTGGAGTTTTCTTCATACAGTCTTCACCTGCACCAATGTCTTCAAGAGTTCCACTTATTCTTTCTTCTAGTAAATTTAGTGTTTTTGTTTTAATATTTAGGTCTTTGATCCATTTCTATTTCAGCTTACAGCAAAGTGAGAGACATGGGTCTCACTTTAGTGCTTGACACATGGAAGACCAGTTTTTATACCACCACTCATTGAAGAGGCTATCTTTCTTCCAGTGAAGGTCTTTGGCTCCTTTGTCAAACATAAACGGGCTAAGTGTGTTTGGATTTGTTGCTGGGTCTTCTGTTCCACTGATCCTTCCGTCCATTCTTTCTTTCATTGTTTCTTTCATTCTTTCTTCCTTCCTTCCTTTCTTTCTTTATTTCTTTGTTCTGTCTCTTTCTCTTTCTCTTTCTTTCCACTTTTCTTTCTTTCTTCCTTCCTCTCTTTCTCTCTTTCTTTTTGACATTACCACACTGTTTTTATTGCAGTAGTTTGTAGGATATTTTCAGGTCAGTGTTTGTGATGCCCCCTGCCTTGCCTTTATTGCCCAGGATTCCTTAGGTTGTTTTAGATCTCCTCTGGTTCCAAATGAACTAGAGAATTGCTTTCTCTAATTCTACGAGATATGCTATTGGCATTTTAATTGGGATTGCATTAAACCTGCATAAAAATTCTGGGAGTATGCCCATTGTCTCTCCATTGGCTCTTCCTTCACAAGAACCAGTATCTTTCCACTTCTCTATTGCCTTTTTGATTTTGTTTTCAGAGTACTATAGTTTTCCATGTAAATGTCTTTATTTCCTTTGTCCAATTGATTCTTAAGTATTGCATTTTTTGGATGCTGTTGTGAAGGATGCGTTTTCCCTAAATTCTCACTCAGTGAGTTTGTTACTTGTGTACGGGAATGCTACTGAGTGTTGAGTGTTGACTTTGTATCCAGCCGTGCTACTGAATTTGCTTATTAAATCTTGGAGTTTCGTTGGTGGATTTTCTGGGATGTTCTATGCATAATATGATGTCATTTTGAAATAATGATAATGTTAGTTCTTCCATTCTTGTCCTTATTCATTTTAGTTCTTTCCTTTCTCTAATTACTCTCGCTAATGCTTTCAGGATTACATTGAATAAGAGGGGTGAGGGTGGGCATCTGTGTAGTAGGTCTGGAAAAGCAACATTTAGTTCGCATGTAATTTGACAGCAGTGCTACTCCTCCATTGTCTTCAAGGAACTATTTAGTCTCTGAACATGTCTGGTTCTTCTATTCCTTTACGTCACTTAAGTGTGCACAAATTCAAATTCTATAAAAGCTTGGATGCTGCTTGTCTATTTCTCTGCCATATCCCCAGTGAATGGGGGACTTTCCAGCAAATACGAGGACTGTATGAACTACACAGTGAATGTTTAAATTGAAAGTTCATATTATCATAAAAGATAATGCCATTAGGGACCCTCAAAACACAGTCTTTTGCATCAAAACATCCCACCATTCTCAACACTTTCTTTTTCTGTGTGCTTTGAAGAGAATTCAGTTTGGTATATTCAGTTTTGTGGATTTTTACTGCAGTAACTTCATGTAAGGTTCTCTAGCTGAACAATGGTGAAATTAATGGAAAAGATCACATAACAGTTTTCCTCAAACTCACAAACTAAATAAGAATTAGAGGAATCTTAGTCCTATGCCTGAGTCTACTTAGTGCAGGATCACATGGTGTGGGAAAGCAGCAGCTGTAAAGGGGAAGCACTGAAGTGATAAAAGCTCTGTTTACAAAATTGCATAGAAAATAAAAAATTTTCAATAATCAGGAAACTAGTGGAGCTCAGGTCGACACATCCAAGGCAGTAGAGGGAAGGGTGAGTGTGGAGAATAGATTAATGTTTGGCTGTGGACATTGGCCAGGTGGAGCTGGCGGGTGGAATCTGAAGGCACAGAAGTATGGAGGGGGCTGCTGAGCCTCTGGTCCCTGTCACCCGTCCAAGGGGACCCAGATGGTGAGGGGGCTCTGTGAAGAGGTCATCAAAGCTCTGTGACCCAAGCCCAAGGCCCACCCCCTGATCTGCCAGGGAACTCCCAGGGCTCAGTTGCCTGAGGGCGACAGTGCACTTCAGATGGAGAAGCTTCTCTCTCTTCTGAAGAGCATTAGTGCCACATGGCTGAACTTCGGCTCCACCACGTGGGCGATGGAAGTGATCCTCGCTTTCGCATGTGGACGGGGATTTCTCCTCCTATTACTGCCCTTCCTCCCGGATAATCCATCAATACCACCACCACCAACTCTGAAAAAGAAGAAAGGTTCCAGAAAGGTGAGAGATCCTCAGGCCAGGCCCGAGAAGGAATACTCTGTCTCTCTCTTTTCCTCTTCTTGAGACTGCTTTTCCAATCAGAGAAACTTGACATGGGGTATCTCAGGCAACATTACAACACCATTCTTCTCCTTTGTTACTTTTTACTTTATTGAAGCACAGATGTTTTTCTTTTTCTTTTTTTTTTTTTTTTGTTTTGGAAATGGCACACTGTGACATCTCACAGTATATTGGATTCTCAAGGGAGTTGGGGACGTCTACAGTAAGACAGGTCCAGGACAATGGTTCTTAGGACCCCTTTTTGTGGTAAGTTCCTCTGGCCATGCCTGTCTTGTGTGTGGGGCTGATCCACAGGCAGTGTTGAGCCCTGGAGAGTCTCCTGCAGAGCCTAGGATCAGCTGTGTCCTCAGGAAGCAGAATGCACTGTGCAGGTGAATGAGCCTGTGGATGCCTCTGCCTGCTGAGACTCTGTGCTGTGGAGAGCCGTGCACGGCAGAGCTTGCTCAGAAAATCTCCATTTTCCAAAGAGGGAAAGCAGCAGCCACTTAAAAAATGAACATTGCTGTCTACATTAGAAAGTTCCACTCTCCAAGGACACCAGAAGCACTGTCTGGGAAGAAGAGGGAGAGAATTGAACCACAGCCTGCGTCTTTCCTGCCCCTCAGTACCACATGGTTAGGAAGGACTGGAGCAAGATCAGGAAGAGGAGCTGCGCTCTGAGAAGTGAGGCTTGGTTCTCCCGCCCTAGAGGTGACTTCACCTTGCTGGTGCTTGAGTGGTTAGAGCCTCCCTCTCTGAGGATGTCAGGAGGGAGGCCTGAGAGGGGGTTGCTGGAGGGGAAAGCAGAGCCGGGACATGTCTCAGGCTCTGTGCTCAGCACAAAGCTGTGAGAGGCAGGGGCTCGGAGATGCGCAGCAGAGGCGGAGTGGAGTTCTAGGCCAGTGCTGCTGGATGACGTGGTGGGACCTCCAGGGGCAGCTGTGACAACAGCCTCACGTGGCGGTAGCACATCCCTCTTGGAGATGATCTGCCCCTTCTCCTCCACAGGAAGTTTATCAAGAACATGGAGGTTGATGGGGATGGGGGCACCTAGGCAAGGATAAAGTGCTGCCTCTGTGTGACTTGGTGTCCTCGTCACTGCTTCCACAGCTTTGGAAATGCACGGGCAGCACGATTGAGTTTCTCAGTTTTCCCAAGGAGACATTTCCTTCCAGGGCTTGTGGATCCCAGACGTCTCTCTTCTCACTGTAACCCTTCCTGGCCCCGTTTTCAGCTCCTAGAGATGGTGGGGAAGAAGGAGCGGGGACTGATGACCTGGCTTCACTCCTGCGTAGGTGAGAAACTTTCCCCTTCTCTCTGTGCCTGCCTCCTGCCAGGGGTATGATGGGAGCTGAGGAACCTTGGCTGAAAACGGGAGGGCCCCCGCAGGCTGGAGTGGGTGTGACCAAGGTTGTGGGTGGGAGGGCGTTGTACAACCAGAGTCTTGTCACTAGAGGGCGCAAGGACTGCAGCTGTCCAGTCCCCATCTGCTCAGATATACCTTGTGCCTTTTCTCTTCTTTAGCCACCCTGGGAATCTCCTGCTACCTAGCAGATTTTACCAGTTCTTAAGGGATGACCCTGATGAGACATGCCAACCTGTATCTCCTAGAGCTGACAGACCAAGGAGGCAGCCTTCAGAGGATGGTTTTGTCACCACCTCATCCGCATCGGTTTCCCAGGCTCCTTCCACTGAGCCCCTGCGACCTCCAACCTCTGTCTTGCGTCCAGGTCTGCAGATCTTCCCAGTTTCTCCTGGGTCACAGTCACCCCCGAGGGCCTCTTCACCACCA
>NW_004955637.1:40189-44839 GCF_000276665.1 Chinchilla lanigera
ATTGATTCTGTGTCAGCGGGATTCATCACCACTCCCACTGGGCCCCATCCCACAAAACTCCTCTCCACTCAACACCTGCTCCTTGCCTTCCCCTGTCCCAGCCATTTCCATACATGGTCACTCAGACTGTCCAAACTCAGCCGTCTCCCCAAGTCAGGAGACTTCCAGAACCTTGTGCCTCTCCAGCTTGGCAAAAGGTGAATCCCAGGAAGGCCACCAGACCTCACAATTGCCAGAGGCCTCATTCCTGTACACACCCCACACAGACAGACAGAGAATGGGAGTTCCCATGTCCTCAATCCTGAGGTCCAGAAGGGCCTGGAAATACTAATCACCAAGAAGGCGGAACTGAAGATCTGTAAGAACACAAAAGAGGAGGGACAGCACATCTCCCTGTGTTCTCTGGGGAATATGTTCAAATTATGGGCAAAGAACAGGACCCTGTCCCGCCACAACCTTTCTAGAAAACAAAGAAAGAAGCAGAGCAGCTTCCTGTTTCACAACAGTGCTTTTATCCCAAGATCTTGGGGGACCACTTGCACCACAAAGGGAGCCAGCTTTTCTAGGGCCTCGCTCTTCTACACAGTGAGTCCCTGGTGCAGAAGATCAGAGTGCCTGGTGCCTCCTTAGAGTTTTCCCCATTTTAATCAATGGGCTCTGTATTTACACGCCGGAACACATTCATGCTGATGTGTTTTCACAGCACTATTCTTCCCAACCCTTGCTGGACCACGTGGGCCAACTCCAAACATTCTCTCTAGCCTTGCTTTCTTGCCAGCTACAATCTGTGCCTCAGAGACTGACCCAGGGCTATGATCCATCTTCTCCATGTGGACCCTGCCGTTCACATCCAGTTAGGGGCCGAGATGTTTCTAGTCTTGCAAAGGAAAGGAGGAAGAAATATCCTATTTCACCTATTATTCAAAAATGGCAAAAATGGCAAAGCAAATATTTGAAGGCAGCAGGAGAAAATAGAGCTTTTCAAAAAATTGCCTGGTCAAAAAATCTCAGAAAGACTTTAGCCAACTGGCTGACAAACATGGGATCTGTCAGGAAAACACGTCCTCTGTCAAAGTCCCAGTGGATGTTATCTCCCCTAAGCTCTGGGAAGAATTGGAGCAAAACCTTCAATCAAGACTCATGTGTGGGCCGCCCCCTAAGGTCCACCTATCTCTGGACATAGAAAGAGCCCTTGGGACAAGACAGGCAAAGCGTAATGGTGGGCCTTCCCAGAACTCAATGATAGAGGACAGCAGCCAGGTCACACAAAACACCAGATCAGGGCGCCCTGAAGTATCCCAATACTCAAGCAATGACTTGGGAAAGGACCCAAAAGTGCAGGCCAACGGTCTAGAAATCTCCCCAGAGAATGATCTAGAGTCCATCTCTGAGGCAGCATCACAAAGAAATAGGGTGAGTCTCTTAAGAAGTGATTCAGGAAATGAATCAGCAGGCGGTCCAGAGAAGAACCTGGAAGGCAGCGTGCAAGTCTGTGTGAGAGGGAAGGTGGAGCAGACTGGGGGCAGAATCCCTAAGGGTGGGGATCACTCCACCCTTAGTGTGCACCATACCTGCGACCCTCCTGGAATCTCAAATGTCCCCATGGAAACTGGAAATAAACCATCCTTGAAGGGGCAGGAGTGCAGCAGGGAGTGCAACCCAGAACTTCTCCCTCCTGCACTGTGGGACTCAGCAGAGGCTGGAGACACACATGGAAAGGCTCTGGGTGAGGCACAGGTGGGGCTTAGCCTTCAAGATCATCAAGGGCATATGCACCTTCAAACTGAAAAAGACTCAGGCCTCCCTGCCTGCACAGCCTGCCTCTTCCTCCTCAGCCCCAGCTAACTCCAAGGCTGACTCCAGCTGCCAGAATAGGAATTTCCTGGGAGAATCATCTCAGAAATTTCCAGGAGAAAAGGTGAAAGCAGTTATTGAAGTTCTGAAAACTCGGGGTCCTCTCACTGGTCGCTCATTCAAATACCCGGTAATGACTCTATCTGGTGACAGTGGTGGGCCCTCACAAGCTGTGCCATGAGGACGTAAGAGCAGCTACAGTTCTCAGCCCCACATGCTCGGCACTGAGGGCAGAGCCTGGCCTGCTGATACTGTCCCGAGGCCAGGGAGAGGTAGCCTTGGCCAAAGGACAATCTACGGAATGGGCCGGTATCAGAAACAGGAGAGAGGAGATGCAGACTCCGGACACCTTTCCCCTGGAGTGTCAGCATCAGAAATGACTGTAGGATCTCTATACCCAAGAGGCAGAGACATCAAGCAGACCATGGAGACTGAGCAGAAGAAGCCCTTTGACAGGGTACTGACCAAGGCAGCCAGTGTGATGTCAACCTCCCATAACCCTCATGTGAGTCTGAGGAGTTTCAAGTCTCTGGGATCCAATAAAAGCCTCCCCCGAGACCAGAATTTCTGCTGTGCAGGACACAGGAGATTCATGCTTGGGTATGCAGAAAGAGAAAGAAAATGGGATAGAGGATCCAGCCACTGGGGTCCTCCTGCAAGACTTTGCCACTGGCGAGGTCCTTCAACACTCTTCCTTAGATATGCCTCTCTTGGACAACATCCTGACTTCTCACAAGAGTCCACACATCCCCCAAGGGGTGCTTACAAGTAGTGCATCACCTTCCCCAGGCATTGTGACCTTAGAGTGAGGGAGAGGAAGAGCCGGGAATGAACGAATCTCAGAATGCCCAAACAACAGGAGCGGAGAGTGAGCAAGTCTTACATGTGTGTTCCACCTGAGAAGAGAGTGAGCTTTGAGAGGCCCAAGCCACGAGGGAAGACAGACAGATTTGCAGGAGGGAAGTGGGTTGGAGGGCTGATTCCCTCTTCTCAGGTCAGGGAAGCAAGAGACACCATGGGGAGCAAGTCCCTGTTCCTGGCAGAGAAGAAACCAGCACCTTCCAAAAGCTTCACTGGGACCAGAGTAACAGAATTTGGGCAACACATGCTGCACAACAAAGACTGAGCAGAGGCAGAGTCCCTGCAGAGAGTCCAGGCCCCAACACCCGCTACCCAAACTCAAGGGTCAGGCGCAAGCAGCAGACTCCCTATGAACAGTGGGAGTGCTAAAGCCCAAGTGCTGGTGACCACTGTTGGACAGATCCTAGAGGAGAAAATGAGACTACAAAATGTGGTTTCTGCCTCCAAAGAAACCTTGAGGAAAGGGGAATCCCAGGGCAATAGCTGTTCCTCCTACGAAAAGAATGCTTCCTTACCCGAGCAAAACAGAAAGATGAGCATCATGGGCTGTGGTCAGCAGGCCAGGCCTGAGCACCACAGCCATTTTATGACTACAGGATTCAACATAGACAGGGCAAGCAATCCTGCCGTCCCACCATGGGAGCCTGGGCCCCAAACCAGTCCACTCCACTGCAGGCCCATGGGGCCTGGAGCCTCAGACAACCCCGTTCACTGCCCCAGGCACTGTGTTCTTCAGAAGCGTCTTCCCCAGTCAGTGTTAAGGTACTTCTCACACCTCCCTTGGGGAAAATCCTTGCCGAGCAAACCTGTTCTGTCTGGCATAAGCACAGCTTATGTGAGCTAATGGTGTCTTTCTATGGAGACGTCTGTAATTTCCCAGTAAATGATTTTATCTCATCAGAGGTAGTGGCTTCTTTCTGTGTTGTGCTGGGGCCTGGGAAGGAGTGAGTGTTGAGTTTTCCTAAGAGCAGCTTCAGGCCTAGCACTTAGGCAAGTCACTTGGTATCTCCAAAGATCATTTCCTGACCCCGCTGAGCCAGCTGCCAGGTACTTCAGCTCACCCCTTCCTCTGGGATGGCTGCAGCGTGGTCAGAGTCCCCCAAAAGCCAGCGGGAGCAGAAGGAAGCTCTCACAGTGGGTTCCTGGGTTTTCATTGTTAAGAGCGCAGCTAGGAATAGTGGAATTAACAGAGTTTCTTGAACGAGAAAAAGGTTTCAGTATTAGGGAGCACATTGGGCCAAAAATAGTTTCTGTCACTTTCTGAAACAACTCTGAAGAACGTCTCTTCTTTGAGTGCCCTTACAAGGCGTGATGAAAAATACTGTGAATGCTGCTGATGAGCGCTATTAGGGAGAAAGGCAGGTTTGTGAGCACACACGGGTCTGTCTTCATCAACCTTATTTACCAGATTTGGCACTATGTAACTTATGGCTGTTCCCCAAATTCAAAATGATCGTGAGAAGTAAATGTTTTGAATTCTGTCAAAACATTGAGGCAGCCAGGGCAGCACAATAAGAAATGCTGATGGAAGAAGGTTTCCACAGTAGCAAGAGTAGTGGGAAAAGTATGGTCAAAGGAAGGGTGTGCAACGTTAGATTAGTGTTAATTCTCTTCATTACAATAACTTTTAAAAATTTAAAAATATACTCCATATTTCATAACAGTTTAACATTCTTTGAATGAATAACTGAGTCGATTAAAAGTTGTGTGAAACAGCCATATGATAATGAGAACAGTGCATAGTCACCCAACTTCAATGAATCTCTTTTCACTGTGAATTGTTAATTCAATACAATGACAACAAACCTTCCATATCTATGAGTTATGCATTCATGGATTCAACCAACACCACATAGAAAACTTTGCAAGAATATTGCATTGGCAATAAGCATATGTTGATATTTCCTTGTAATTATTCTCTGAACAATCCCATGT
>NW_004955637.1:46496-48763 GCF_000276665.1 Chinchilla lanigera
ATTCCACTCCTATATGTACGTCTTAGTGTATTTTCTCTCTCTATAACACAAAATACGGAAGGTTGCCCAATGTAGAAAGAAAGAGTTTTACTCTATCGCACTGTACTGAAGTCCAAAATCATTGCCCTGGCACAGGTTCACTTCCGGGTGTTAGCCTGATGGCCGGAAAGTGGGAGGAAGCAGGCATGTGTGGAGGAGAATCCCATGTACAGAAGAGAGGACAGGGTCACCAGGCTTTCCTTCTCCTCTCAAGACAGCCAACCCAGACCTGTGAAATGGACAACTCACTCATGCAAGAAAAGCATTAATGCCTCTAGATGACCTCCTGTGAGGGTAAAGGTTGATCAGCATGAGAGAGAGCTAAGAGATTAGGGAAGCTCACGGCTGGTTGTCTCTGAGCAGGTCATGAGGCAAGATCTTGGAGGCCATCTCTGGTCTGCGGCTCCTTCTGCTCAGGGCTCTTCCCTTGCCTTCTGCTTCCCTCTGCCTTGAGTGAAGCTTTTCTCCACCAGACCCTCTGCCCTGATGCCTCTGCCTCAGAGCCAGCCAACCACGGGCTGAGACCTCTTAAACTGTGAACTGAAGCAGTCCTCTCCTCAAGTTCCTTGTGTCAGTTATTTGTCCCAGAAGCATGATGCTGAGCAATATATTGGGTCAACTCTTAAAGTTCTCAATATCTTTCAAATTGGGAGTCTTAGTGAGGACAAAACATATTTCAATCAATGTAGTGTATATTCAGGAGCAATAAAATCAGCATTCCCAAATGGTATCTTCCCTCTTGTACTCATTCCAACATTATTCACAGTAGGCAGAGTTGGAAATAATTGAAGAATATCAATAAATGAATGCATGAAGAAAAGATTATGCACATACACACTCACACACACACACATATATATATATATACACATATATACACACAATAGAATGTCATTCATCCTTTAAAATGACATCATGTTGCTTGCAAAAACATGGACAGGCCTGGAGGACATCATGATAATTGCGATCCCACACACAAAAAGAGAGCATGAGCTCACACATGTATGAAACCTAGAGTAACCAAAATCATAGAAGTAGAGAACAGAGTGGCAGTTATCTGTGTTGGGATGAGGCAAAAAAAATTACAGGATGTTGGTCAAGTTCTAGCACATTTTAGTTGCTGTAAGTGCGTGAGTTCTGGAGGTATAAGGCACAGCAATGCTTCTAAGGTTTACAGCAGTGTATCATAAACTTGACATTTGCTGAGATGGAAGCTCCAGTGTGCTTTCACCAGACACAACAACTTTTTATTGGAACACATAGTTCAGGCTAGCTTTCAACTCATATGGAGCCCAGGTTGTCCTCTAACTTGCAGTGATTGTCCTGCTTCAGTCTCCTGCGTGCTGGACTTCCACCACTATACCTCCCTTCAGTCGCCAGCAAGAGTTCAAAATAGTTTTACTATTTTGAAGTAAAATAGTTTTACTATTTTACTATTGAGAAGTCAATGGTAACTACGTAAGGCGCTGGTTAAGTTGAAAGATCTTTGCTACTCTGCATGGTCTTTTAGGGAATGTGTTGGTGTTGGGTGTTAGCAGACAGGACTTACATATCTCTTCTAAGCCATGGCATCTCGGTATGGTAGACAAACATAAAGTGGTTCCATGGCCTCTGGCTTTGGGGTTTTGTACTCCCACTGTATGTGATTATGAGGACTGTGACTTGATTCTCGCCAGCACAATACAGCAAAGATGATAGGATGTCATTGTCATGACTATGTTGACTCCATCTCCAATCAGACTCCCTCCCCATCTCCTGTCAGACTTGCTCTGTTAGTTTGGTGAAGTAATTGGCCATTTTTAAAGTGCCCACTTGATAGTGAGGCATCCGTAGTGTCCCAGGGTGGTTTTATCCCACACCCAGTAAGAAACAGGTGTTCTCAGTCCTATAACCATGAGAAGTAAATTCTTGACTGGGAACAAATCCAGTTTAACCAATCACTCCTCATTTGCACCTCAGGGTCCATGAAGACCTTAAGTAGAGTCGGATGAAAGATGGACCATGATACTTGACCTTGATGCGATGGGTTTTTATGGATGAGAGTGCATATAGGCAGAGAGGCTTAAGGGAGACAGACTCCTTCAATGTCATTATTTTCCCCAGTGATCTTTCTACACTTGTGTATATACATTATCTATCTAATCTAACTATTTATCATCTCTCTCTTCCTTTCATCTATCATTCATGTCTCTCGAGAATGATATCACAGGCTTAGGAGCATTCACACA
>NW_004955637.1:49388-51524 GCF_000276665.1 Chinchilla lanigera
TTTGCTGCTTATTGGTTCTCTGAGGAAACAGCCTGAGAATGCAGGACAATGGCCATGACCCTCAGGAGCGCAGCAACCAGGTTCACACCAGAGCTCTAAAGTCCCTCATCTCCTTCCTTGATCTCCATGCTCTGTCTTTTGTGTCCCTGGTCATTGATGCTACAGTCTTTATCACCTCTGACGGCAGGTGGTACTGGCCATGGCAGATCTCAGTCTTCCTGTGCATGTCTGTGCATCACTTTATCCTCATCAGCAGCAACCTCAAGCTTCGAGGCATGGTCAGGCAGCTACTGCTGTTGGGCAGGGGCTTCTGGGTGACCTAGGTAGCTCAGTGTCCTAATGCAACTCCCAGAAGGGACTCAGGAGAGGGATCAGAGCCTCACCTCACCTATATGGTAATGCGCTCAAGGCAAGTGAGCAGTACATCATAGCACGGGATTCCTCTTCTTGGAAGAAGCACAGAAAAGAAAAGCAAGGTACTCTGACCATGCTTCCAGTCCTTGGTAAACTGTTAAAGTGAACCCATATTAAGCTTGGGTAGACAGCACTATTCGGATTTCAGAATATATAATTTTGTGGTTATGTTACAGTTAAACTCCCACTATAATCTGGAAAAGACACCACACAAATTTTGTGTGTCGTATTTTCATTTTCATTCACTTGAACATATTTTGAAGTGTTCTTTTTTTCATTTCTGGTTTGACCAATGGGGTAATCATACAAGTATTGTTTAATAATCTCATATTTGTGGGATTATCACAGATATCTTTATGGAATTGATTTTTAACTTAAGTCTATTGTGATCAGAATGCATTCTCTGCATTGTTCTTGTTATTTAAAATTTTTGAGACTTACGGGCAGCGTATTATCACTCCTGAGGATGCTCCCGGAGAAGAACGCGTGTCCTGCTGATGGTGCATGGAGTGTTCTCTAAGTGTCACACAGCCACTTGCTTGATGGCATTGTTCACATCTTCCACACCCTCCGTATCCTAGCTGGTTTTCTGTCTACTTTTCCAATTACTGAGCTCCATGTGTTGAATTATCCTATTGTGTTTTTTTCTCCTCTCATTTTGTTTATCTTGGCTCTCTGCCACTCGAAGCTCTGCAGTACACTGAGGAGCGCCAGGCTCGGTACTCTCACTGTGCAGTGTCCCCGCTGCTGCAGGTTCCACACTGTCACAACTTAAATGTTACATTTTTTTTTTCATTGCATCTAGTTCTGTCAACTGTCTCTGCTTTCTCTGTGTCTGTGTTTGTTAACTGATTTGTTCTTGGTTGTGAGGCACATTTTCATGTGTTTTTAAAGGTTTAATAGTTTCTGATTGAACATTGGACATTACGAATTTTAACGTTCTCAACATTTGCCTTTGTTGTATTCTGTTAAGGTATTTTTGTCTTTGAATAGCAGCCAGTGGAGTTAGGCATAAATTAGTGTAACCCTGTGGGGTTTTACAGACTAATTGAGGGAGTTCTAAGGTGGTCTTCATTCTAGGTGTAACTTTACTCAACTTATGAGGTTTAGCTTTTCTGAAAATTGATACAGCAGAAAATAAGATTTTATTAAATAATATTACTTCCCCATATGTGAAGAGAGATAAAATGAATCTCGGCTCTATTTGGTATCTGGAGGTTATTTGTTTTATCATTTTTCTTCTTCTTCAAACTTGCTCATTCCCAGTTGTGTGGGTCTGTTACACTACATCTACCTATTAATGTTTATCCGAAACTCAAAGACCCATTTGTAGCACTTTCCGCCTGTGTATCTAACTCCTTCTTGGAGCTCTGCTTGTCTCCTAACTTCTGAGTTCCTTTTCCCCGTCCTTAACTGAGCAAAGATTCCAGACTGCTTCAATTTCCTCTCCATAAGCCACAATCTGGATATTGCCTGCTGCCAGAAAGTCTGTGTGTTTATATCAATCATTTCATTGGTTTTCCTTCTCACAGGAATACAGTTCTCTGTTATTTTTAAAATTCTGAACATAAGAGTTTTGAATATTTTCTAATTTTCTATCTATTTATAGTAACTGGGTAAACCTGTACCCTGTTCCTCATTCATGCCTGAGAAGTGAACACCTATAGACTTATACTTTTTAATTTCTTATTCTATTCTCTTAGAGAGTTCTCTCAATTTAGC
>NW_004955637.1:53139-54192 GCF_000276665.1 Chinchilla lanigera
TTTCTTGCACCCATCACCTCTCTCTGTTCTCTGTCTGCCTGGAGACTCCTCTGGCCTCTCTGTCCCCTCCAGGACATGATAAGGCAGAATGGTGTCTACTTTCATGTTCCCTTCTCCCGCTTTGACTTCCTCCAAATTCAAAACTGCTTAGTTTGGCCCCCTTGGGTCCCAGTGCAGCCTGCAGTCTCTCTCCCACCAGACAACTTCCTTTCAGTCCCTTTCCCGTCCACTCTTTGAGGCCTTTCTTGCCTTCTCTTATTGGTGTAACTCCGTGCTGCTACAATAATAGGAACATAATGAGAGCTTTACTGTGATTGTGCTAAAGAAATACTGCAGTACCCCAGGGAGATAACTGTCCTGTGCATCTCCTTTATCTGTTCATCTGACTCCCTCCATGGCTGAAAATGAGCTGCCTGAATGGTGTCTGCCTACCATCGCCACCCTAGCAGCAAGAACAAGGCCTGAACTCCAAACTCCCAGCCCATAGCAAGTAAATACAGGAAAAACTGAAAGAAAACAAAGTATCAGTGCTTAGACAAAATACTGCGAAAAAGATAACCATTTTTTTTAGTAAGGTTATAAATCACCAGGTGACTGAGTTTGAACTGGAATGTATACCCAGTTTGGTACAGAGAATAAATCAGACTACAAGGTCAAATATCAGCTAACAAATGTTCTTCATTTGCCCACAGCCTCCAGGGAGTCCTGACAAATCACAAGCAAAGAGCGACTCCTGTCTCCAACTGCCAAGAGAGAAAAGAAGTTTCTGGACTGCCCGCCATGAGGAATGAGGGTAATGAGGGCCCATAAGCAAAACATCTTAACAGATTAGTAAATTTACTTCAAATTTATTGTTGGAAGTTACTGTGCTTGCCTGATCAGTGCGCCTGAAACCCTTCTCATAAGCGGCTTTGGGATGATCCATTAACTGTAGCTGCAGGGTTAACTTTCTCCTTCCTTGGTGTCTGCATGTGGATGGATGACGTGTCATTCAGGGCCACAGGAAGTCTTAAAGGCTTGTGAACCCCAGCTAAAAGGGAACAGACTCGCTCT
>NW_004955637.1:55566-60670 GCF_000276665.1 Chinchilla lanigera
CTCAAAGCAGTTACAGCTGTGACCACTTTGCTTCTGCTGAATGACTTGACTTTGGTGAGTCCTCAGGAAAATATGAAACAGTGCACTAATGAGGACTCAAACAGCACAAAGTGTAAACTTCAATACAGACACCACTCTTGCCTCCTCAGAGCGAAAAGGTCAAACAAATTGTCCCTGGCCCTTTGGGAACAGGGCCAAACACTCCAATCCAAGGCCAGTGCTAACCTTTCCTTTGCCACTTTACTAGGACATGCTGCTGACAGCTGATCATCCGTACTCCGGAAGTTTCTGTGACTTCCACCATGGAAGGAGAAGCCAGGATTTGTCTAAAGGGGGCAGGAAAGATGACCTCTCTTTTTTTTAACACAGGAACAGTAGATTTGGTTTTACAGAACTATGCAGGACGTTCAGTTCCCTCCTCTGTCTCCATTTGGGGATTCACCGCCCTTATCTCCAAACCCTTTACCAAATCTCTGCCTTGGCTCTTACAATCAGCAGTTTCCATGCACTGCTTTCTAGCACATCCAACCTGCCCAATCCCTTCAGTGAGATGAGATATTCTTCCAAAACTACATTCTACCATTACTGTCCAAAGCTACCCCGACCTAGCTGGTCCTCTCCTTAGCCACCACTATCCTCTACCTGCACTACACAGACGTTACCTCACTTTCTACCCTAAGAAAACCCCATCGTGAAGGACCACAGACACCTCTCATTGGCTTCTCGTCACACTCGTATTGAGGTGATCAAAGACTTTTTCCTTCCCTCACAGTCACAGTATCCTCTAAACACCAGGCCATACAGGGACTTCAACCACCCATCTCCACCCTCCTCTCCCCAAGACCTCTTAGACCCACCAGTTCTTACTACACTTCTCTCCCAGCCACTGCAAAAAGATAACCTCTTTCTAAAACAATAAATACAACCTGTTATCTAGAACAGGAACTACACACTATCAATAAAGTCTCCCTACCCATAATCCTCCTACTGTTTAATCTGCAAAGCATTCTTTCCTCAATATTGCCAGATACCCCTCATTTTACAATTCTTGACGTCAATGGTTTTATATATATATATATATATATATATATATATGAAGAGACTCCAGATCTCAAAATCATTTTGTTTTTACCTGGATGAGATCTGACAAGGAAAACCCCCAAGAACTCTCTTAAACTGTCCTTTCCCAGGGATACTGTGACAGCCAGCACCTTTTTAGACCAACACTAGCTAAAGACCTCCTGTTTCATCCCCAAACCCTAGCTGCCTTTTCCGATATGTTGATGATGTTTTACTGTACAGCCCTTCCCTGAATCCCTCAATCACAGACACTGTAAAGTTACTCATTTTCCAAGGAATAATGAAATACAGCAGGGATCTCCACACAAAGGTCAGTCTTTTCAGACTGAGCTCACTGACCTTGGGTTTCACCTTCCCCTACTCCTAAGGGAATCACCAAAGACTGGAAGTGCTCCTCTCTCAAGTCTCCTGACCACAATCAAAATCTGCTGTCTTTTTCTTTTGTTTTCTTTTCCTTTTTAGGTACCGAGAATCAAACTCAGGACCTTGTGCTTGCTATGCGGGCACTTATGCCACTGAGCTAGGTCCCAGCCCCAAGATCTCCTTTTCTTTCTGGGGCTCGCTAATTACTTTGACAGTAGATGCCAGACTTTGGTCACACAGCTAACTCTGTCTATGAGGCCAACTCGGGGACCTCAGTCGCTGCTCACTCTCCCCCACTTTTGTATCTCCCACTTTTAATCAAGTTAAATCAGCCTCTACCCTGTGCCAACACTGAATCTTCCAACCCCAGTGCACCTATTCCTCCCTGCGTAAATGCCAAAAACAGACTCACTTTTGGGTTCCTAGTTAACTTGGGGCCACAAAAATACCACCTGTAGCTTACTACTCGAAGCAGCTGAATAAAGCTGTCCTGGGGAGGCTGAGCTGCCTCCACATTTTAGTGGCAGTGCTTCTGATTAGGAAAAACTCCAGGTTTGCTCTACTCTAACATGGTACAATCTCTGCCTGTCATTCCTTACAGTCTATACTGACTCACCAACTGCGCTAGGAACTCAGAAGTGTGGGCAGGCCTCAGACACATCCACGCCGTCCCACCTCCCGAGCACAGTCCCACTGCTGCATGGACGGCCCTGGCCAGAGCAGTCCCTCAGGCTTCCTCTTCTGGAGATTGCTTCCCATGGCTCTGCCCAATTTGGAATGTTTTACAAAATTTTGCAGCAAATTGACCTTCAAAACCTGGTGACAGCCCATCCTCTTATCAGTTTTACCAGTGGATGACAAGAGTTCTGTCTTTTCAGTAGTGCATTTAAGTGATACGTAATGATGGGTTTGATGTTGGCATATTTAGACACACGTATAATGTACTTTTATAGTTCCATTTCCTCATTTTCCTGTCCCCATGTTTTCTGTGGTAGTCCTCTCTCCAATTTCTTTTTTTTTTTTTTAAGGTAATAATGAATTTCTGAGGTTTTATTTAGGCAAATGACTAAAAAATTAAGAGCTATGTTTGCAACTATCCTTTGCTAGGAGAAAAAAACAGTGTAAACCCAAAAAAGTAGAAAGAAGGTACTATGGGAACAAACGCAGCTACTCTAAGGGAACGTTCCGGGCACCAGCCTGGCAGATGAGATCCAGGACCAGCTTCCCAGCCCGGGGGAGGATCGCACTGTCCCTCCTGCCCCTCGGCTCTGGGACATCCTGGGGGCATCCTGAGGGCCACAGCACCAAGCATGAACTTCCACTGGGAGCAAGTTAGGATGCCAGGCGCGGGGTCGCCAGGGCCATTGAGCCTCTCCCAGGTCCGCCCAAGGACAGCACCCGACTGCCCGGACTCTGGCCGGAGTCCTGCCCGCAGACCGCCTTAGCCGGACATAGGGCCTCAGCCACCTCTCCGCGCAGCGGGGGCAGCCAGGGTCCAGGCGGGGGCAGAGGACCTGTCCTAGCACCTCGGGCCTCAAGCCCGCTCTGGACTCAACAAGTCCCCAGGTCTGTCTTTTCTGTTTAATTTGCAGAAGAAAAGCCCCTGCCTGGCTCTGAAGATAAAGCGCTCTCCAGGGAGCAGCACTGTAACTTCCCTACTTCCACATGGAGCTCTCCCTCTGCCTGAGCCGGAACCTCCTGCAGGTTGTGTACAATCACACTCTGGAGCTCTAAGGAACATTTCTCTTTCTGTTCAACTATTGAACAGCTTTAATGAGTCTGGAACTCCTGCAGTGGGGATTCATAGCATTACGCACGAGCTGTGGTATTTTCCTGGGCTTCAGTGACTGTAAAATGCCTTTCCACAAACATCTCTCAAAAATGCTTAATAAAAAGCTCTGGACAAGGTAACCATTTGTTGATGGCTTTTTATTGTCATATTAACTACTGTTAAGATTATCTGATGGGGGTACAGGGTCTCACTATGTAGTTCAGACTGGCCTTGAGCTGTACAGCCCTGGGTGTCCTCCAACTCACAGCAATCCTCCCACTGGGATTACAGGCCATGGCCGCCCCCATCAGGCTGAGAAGCATTTTAAAGCAGTGATTTCAAACCTTACTTCTGCAGCCAGAACCCCTGGGTTGAAAACTCGGCTCCAGCGTTTGCCAGTTCCAGACATTGGAAACATGGGCTCATACTACACAGATAGCACCCGTGTTTATTGCAGCTCAGTTCACAAAACCAAAGTATGGAAGCATCTAGAGGCCCAACCACAGATGCATGGATAAAGAACGTGTGGTATATTGAGGTAGTAGAATACTATTCAGCCATAAAGATGGGTAAATTTTCATTTGTGGGACAGTGGGTGGAACCTGAGACCAAAATGTCAACTATATAAGTCAGAAGCAGAAGGTAATTATGGCATGGCTTCTCTTCTGTGAGAAACCCAAAATGTACAAAGAAAGAACAGGAGAAATGGTAGGGAACAGGGAGATAGACTTGTCAGAGCTGGGGCAACAGGAAAAAGTGGAGGAGTGGAAGAAGGAGAGGAGGGAGAAGGGGAGAGTGATGAAAGTGATCAAAGCATGACAGCTACATATGCCAGTTTCCCAAAACGTGTCCTTCTTATGCATTGCACAAATATATCAGTGTTGTAAAACTGAAAGAAAAACGTGACTAATGAGCCCCTTCCTTTCCCTGAGGATTGCATGAGTTCCTACTCGGAAAGGATGAACACCTTGCCTTGTACAAGGTCTCTCTCCTTCCTGGGAGAATCCGTGCAGTGTTTCTTAGCCTCCTCGCCAGCTTCATACGCTCACAGCTGCTGCCCCAGTGCAGAGGACACCTGTGGCTTGTCCATGGGAGCAGTTCAGTGAAGCCAGGGCTCCTCAGACCCCAAGGACAAATTCAGAAGGACCAGGGTGAGGAGGAGTTTGGGACTTGGGCAATCCTAAATGGCTTGATTGAAGATAGTAGTAACTTCCGCTGGATCAGATGATTTTTTAAAATTAAACCCTATTCTTAAAATATTACTACGAGCTCACAGAAATTGAATTTCCTTCCTTCACATAAATTTCAGCGTCCCACTGTGTGGGTGACCATCACGTGTTCTAAGAAACCCCTAACATAAATACTGCTGCCATTGTCTCGTGACCATAAGGGCCGTGAGCAGTACCCATCCTACAGCCAAAAACTCTCAGTGTGCACACATGGTGACGTTCTTAAGTTAAATTTATTTTTTTCCTTTTTGTGTGTGATGGGGTCCTCTTATGTAGCCCAGGCTGGCCTCAGACGTCCAGTGATCCTCCTGCCTCAGGCTCCCAAGTGCTGGGGTCACACGTGTGTGCCACCACACCTGACATCAAACCATGTTTCCAGGAATTAAATTTCTAGGTCAGCACAATCTCAGGATTTTAAGGCTTTTCAGATACATAATCTGTATACATACATGTGTCCATATGCAGACACATTTAGACATAACACATAACATAAGGCAATCATCAACTCTGAATGATAGTGCCAATTTTCCCAAGTTCTCTATACATTTTAGTATTTAAAAAAATCATGCTGGGCATAGTGGCGCATGCCTGTAATCCCAGCACTCCGGAGGCTGAGGCAGGAGGATCAATTGGAGTCCGAGGTCAGCCTGGGCTACAAAGT
>NW_004955637.1:66292-67157 GCF_000276665.1 Chinchilla lanigera
CTGGAATGACTGTACTTATTTACATTCCCATCAGCACTTGCAGGAATTCCTTTTGTCTCCATTTTCTCCAGCACCAAACTCTTTTTAATTAACATTCTAATAAGTGTAAGATGATGTCTCATTGTGCTTGGGTTCACATTTCTCTGATGGCTAACTGATGCTGAAACCTCTCCATATGTCTACTGATTAGTTGCCTTCTTTTGAGAAATGTCCATTCTGGGCCTTTGCTCATTTTTAAAAATCAAATCAGCTGGAAATGTTTTCTATTAATTTGTGTAACTATCTTACATGTTTTGCATAGAAATCATTTATATGTGACTTAAAATTTTCTCCCCATGCATAGGATTTTTACCACTCTAACTTTACCTTTGCTGTAGAAAACAATTTTTCTTTAAAGTAGTCACTTTTATTTATTTTTGGTTTTCAGGCCTGTGCTTTTGGTATCACGTCCTAAAAATCATTTCCCCAATCTATTTCAAGAATTTTTCCTGTTTCTTTACAACAGTTTTTTGACTGGAGGTCTTACCTGTAAGACTTTTAACCATTTTGAGAGGATTTTTGACCATGGTGTAAGTTGGAAGACAAGTTTCATTTTTTCAAATGTAGATATCCAATTTCTGCAACATGATTTATTACAGACTGTCCTTTCCACATTGACTATTTTTGGGACTCTTGGCAATGGTCATGTGACTGTGGATGTATGGACTTACTCCTGACCTTTCTGGGGTGCCTCATTGGTCTGTGTAACTGTCTTTACAACAGTGCTATATTACTTGCCTTCCCTTGAATTGATCCCTGGAAATTCAAAATGTAATAGTGTGTGTGTGTGTGTATGTGTGTGTGAGTGTGTGTGTGCATGTGTTGA
>NW_004955637.1:68285-69773 GCF_000276665.1 Chinchilla lanigera
TTGATCATACTTTTCCCTTCATTCTTGCTACTGTGGAAACCTTCCATGAGCATTTCTAATTGTGCTGCCCTGGCTGCCTCAATGCCTTGACAAAATTGAAGCCATTTACTTCTCATGGTCGTTTTGAATTCGTGGAAGAGCCATAAGTTACACAGTGCCAAATGTGGTAAATAAGGTTGATGAAGACAAACCTGTGTGTTCTCACAAACCTGCCTTTCTCCCTAATAGCACTCAGCAACAGCATTCGCCGTATTTTTTGTCGTGCCTTCTAAGGGAACTCAGAGAAGAGAAGTTCTTCAGAGCTGTTTCAGAAAGTGACAAAAACTGTTATTGGCCCAGTGTGCTGCCTGCTACTGAAACTGTTTTCTCATTCAAGAAACTCTGTTAATTTCATGATTCCTGGCTGTGCTCCTGACAGTACAAACCCAGAAAGCCACTGTGAGAGCTTCCTTCTGCTCCCGCTCACATTTGGGGGACTCAGGCACTATTTCCTGGACATGATCCAGCCATCCCAGAGGAAGGGGTGAGCTGAAGTGCCCGGCAGCTGGCTCACCGGGGTCAGGAATTGAACTTTGGAGACACCAAGTCACTTGCCTAAGTCCTAGACCTGAAGCTGCCCTTAGGAGAACTCAACACTCACTCCTTCCCAGGCCCCAGTGCAACACAGAAGCCACTGCCTCTGATGAGATAAAATCATTTATTGGGAATACACAAATGTTCCCATACAAAGACACCATTAGTGCACAGAAGATGTCCTTGAGTGAGAGAGAATACTTTTGCTCAGCAAGGATTTTCCCCAGGAGAGTTGTGAGAGTACCCTATGATTGACTGGGGAAGACACTTCTCTGAAGAGCACAGTGCCTAGGGCAGTGAACAGTGATATCTGAGGCTCCAGGCCCCATGGCCCTGCGGTGGAGGTGACCCTTTTGGGGCCCTTGCTCCTCTGGTGGGATGGCAGGACTGCTTGCCTTGTCTGTGTTGAATCCTGTAGTCATAAGAGGACTGTGGGACTCAGACCTGGCCTGCTGACCACAGCCCATGTTGCTCATCTTTGTGTTTTGCTGTGGTAAGGAAGCATTCTTGCTCTAGGATGACCACCTGTCGCCCTGGGGTTTCGCTTTCCTCAAGATGTCTCCGGAGGCAGAAAATGCATTTTATAGCCTTGTTTTCTCCTCTAGGATCCATCCAACAGTGGTCATGAGCACCTGGGCTTCAGCACTCCCACTGTTCATAGAGAGTCTGCTGCTTACACCTGACCCTTGAGTTTGGGTAGCGGGTGCTGGGGTCTGGACTGTCTGCAGGGACTCTGCCTCTGCTCTGTGTTTGTTATGCAGCATATGTTGCTCACATTTTGTTACTCTGCTCCCCTTGGTGCTTTCGGCAGGGGCTGATTTCTTTTCTCCCAGGAGCAGGGCCTTGCTCCCCAAGGTGTCTCTTACTTCCCTGACTTGAGAAGAGGGAATCAGCCCTCCACTACCTTCCTTTCAG
>NW_004955637.1:70368-71351 GCF_000276665.1 Chinchilla lanigera
TAGGTCTTGGGATGTTGACATCACACGGGCTCCCTTGGACAGCGCCATCAAAGGGCTTCTGCTCAGTCTCCACAGTCTGCTGGATGTCTCTGGCCCTTGGGAATGGAGATGCTACGATCATCTCCCCTGGTGACCCTCGATGGGAAGGGTCTTTGGAGATTTAAACTCCTCTCTCCTGTTTCTGATACTGGCCCATTCCTGAGACTGGACTTGGACCAAGGCTACCTCTCCCTGGCCTCGCAACAGGATCATCAGGCCAGGCTCTGCCGTCAGTGCAGTGCCTATGGGGCTGTTAAGTTCGGCTGCACTTGGGTCCAAGTGGCGCAGCCTCTGAGGGCCCACAGTTTTCACCAGATTGACTCATTATCAGGTATTTGAATGAGCAAGCAGTGAGAGATCCCTGGATTTGGAGAACTGGCATAGTTACTTTCACATTCTTTCCTGAAATTTTCAGAAGTGCTTCTCCCAGGAAATTCCTATTCTGGCAGGTGGAGTCAGCCTTGGAGTTACCTAGGGCTGAGGAGGAAGAGGCAGGCTGTGGAAGCAGGGAGGCCTGAGACTTTTTCAGTTTGAAGGTGCATATGACCTGGATGACCTTGAAGGCTAAGCCACACCTGTGCATGCCCAGAGCCTTCTCATGTGTCTCCAGCATCTGCTGATTCCCCGATGCAGGGATGCAGGAGAGAGAAGTCTTCGGTGTTCCGCTACACTCCTGACCCTTCAAGGATGGTGTATTTGCAGTTTCCATGGAGGCATGTGAGATTCCAGGAGCGTGGCAGTCATGGTGCACACTAAGAGTGGTGTGATCCACACCCTGAGGGATTCTGCCCCCGGTCTGCTCCACCTTCCATCTCACAGAGACTTGCACACTGTCTTCTAGGTTCTTCTCTGGACCGCCTGCTGATTATGTCCTGAATCATTTCTTAAGAGGCTCACCCTATTTCCTTGTGATGCTGCCTCAGAGATGGACTCTAGACCATTCT
>NW_004955637.1:72502-73280 GCF_000276665.1 Chinchilla lanigera
TATTTCCAGAACCTTCTGGACATCAGGATTGAGGAAATGAGAACTCGCATTCTCTTTCTGTGTGTCCTGCCTGTCAGGAACGAGGCCGAAATTGATTGGTTGGTAAGATGGCCTCCCTGGGCTTTACCTTTTGCTAAACTGGATTGGCACAAGGCTCTGGGAGGCTCCTGACAGGGGGAGAAGTCTGAGCTGCGACAGCCTGAGTGACCAGGAATTGAAATTGCTGGGACAGCAGAAAGCAAGGACCAGTTGTCTGGTGGAGAGGAGTTCTCTGCAACAGGCCCCAGTGGAAGAGGTGATGAAACCCGCTGAAGCAGCACCAGGCTGAGGTGTGGCAGAGGTGGCAGGGAGGCCAGGGGACCAGGGCAATGTGATGGGGAGGAGGAAAGAGAAAGTGGCTCAGGTGAAAGGCCTTCCTGAGGAATCGAAGGCTTTCCTGGTGAAGAGGCCCTCAGGGGTGACTGTGACCCAAGAGAACCAGGGAAGATCTTCAGAGCTCGTGAGAAGATAGACTTGGGAGGCAGCCATTGATCAGCCTGAAGATCCTGGGAAACTAATGAGGATGAGTTGGTGTCAAACCATCCACCGAGGGCTGCCTCTGTACTGTGTCAGCTCTAGCAGACACCGGTTGTAACCTGTCATCAGGGTCAGAGCTTAAGAGCTGGTAAAATCTGCTACACTGTAGGAAATTCCCGAGGTGGCTGACGCCGACAACAGGCACAAGGTATAGCCAGTAGCGGACAGAAATAGGAGGTCAGGCCGGCTGGACAAGGCAGGA
>NW_004955637.1:75035-75836 GCF_000276665.1 Chinchilla lanigera
TTGGATTAACTTTGAACAGTAAGGTGTCTTGTTACCTGCAGAAAGTAGGAAGAAGAACAAAGACATTCCCTTTTAGCAGCTGTTGACAGCCCTTTAAGACTGTCTATGGCTTTGAATGAGAAGCTATCTATGTACATGCACACACCAAGGAAGGAACAAGGCAAACCTACAAGGGCGGTTTGAGGGTTGTCCCAAAGCTGTGTATCAGAAGCATTTCAGGCACATCCGTCAGACAAATATACTGACTCGCACCTTAAATTTGAAGTAAATTTTCTACACTGCTAACGTGTTTTGCTGATGGGCCCTCATTACCTCATACCTCACTGTGGGCAGTCAGGAAGCTTGTTTTCTCTCTTGACAGCCTGAGACACAGGAGTCAATCTTTGCTTGTGATTTTCTGAGACTCACTGCAGGCTGTGTGAAAACTAAGAACGTATAAAAATGATATTTGTGCTTATAGTCTGATTTATTCTCTATACCAACTTGAATACAGACTCCAGTTTAAACTCAGTTTGGTGATTTAGACCCATTTTGGAAAGCTTTATTTTTAAGACAGCACAGTTGCTTGGCACTGATAATTTGTGTTGTTTCCGTTTTTCCTGTATTTACTTGTTGCGGGCTGGGAGTTTGGAGTTGAGCCGTTTTCTTGCTGCTAGGGTGTGATGGTCTGGGGAAATGGTTCAGACTGGTTTTCAGACTCTGGTTTCAAGGTTTCAAGACCTTCCATGGAGTGTGATGAACAGAAAAAGGAGATCCACAGGACAGTTCTCTCCCTGGGGTACCGTAGTACTTCTTTAGGAC
>NW_004955637.1:94572-96051 GCF_000276665.1 Chinchilla lanigera
TTAGTCACACCCTACTTCACCCTGCAGGGCCCTCGTCTGCTCAGCCCAGGTCCCTCAGGTCCCATGATAACCCTGGCAGGAGGCAGATACAGAAAGAAGGGAAAAGTTTCTCACCTATGCAGGAGTGAAGCCAGGTCATCAGTCCCCTCTCCTTCCTCCCCGCCATCTCTACTAGCTGAAAACATGGCCAGGAAGGGTTACAGTGAGAAGATAGAGGTCTGGGATCCCACAGCGGCAGAAGGGAATGTCTCCTTGGGAAAACTGACAAACTCATCCGTGGAGCCCGTGCAGCACTGTCCAAAGCTGTGGAACCAGTGACGCTGACAGCAAGTCACACAGAGGCAGCACGGTAACCTTTAGGAGGTGCCTCCATCCCCACCAACCTCCATGTCCTCGATAACCTTCCTGTGGAGGAGAAGGGGCAGATCATCTCCAAGACGGATGTGCTACCGCCACGTGAGGCTGTTGTCACAGGTGCCCCTGGAGGTCCCACCACATTATCCAGCAGCACCGGCCCACAGAGACCTGCTCTGCCTCTGCTGCACATCTCCCATGCCCTGCCTCTCACAGCTTTGGGCCGAGCACAGAGCCTGAAAAATGTCTGGGACTCTGCTTTCCCTCTCAGCAGACCCCTCTCAGGCCTCCCCACCTGACATACTCAAAGAGGTAGGTTGTAGCAGCTCAAAGACCAGCAAGGTCAAGTCACCTCCCACAGGGGAGAAGTAAGTATCACTTTTGGGAGTGCCGCTCCTCTTTCTGATCTTGCTCCAGTCCTTCCTCAGCACGTGGTACTGAGATAGGAAAGAAAGACAGGCGGGGGTCCATTTTGTCTCTCTCTTCTCCCTAGACAGCTCTACCGGTGTCCTTTCTAATGGAGCCAATGAAGTTCATTTTTAAAGTGGAACTTTCTAATGGAGCCAATGAAGTTCATTTTTAAAGTGGCTGCTGCTTTCCCTCTGCAAAACACAGATTTTCTAAGCAAACTCTACCGTGCACGGCTCTCCACAGCACAGGGTCTCAGCAGGCAGAGGAATCCACAGGCTCATTCACCTGCACAGTGCGTTCTGCTTCCTGCGGACACAGGTGATCCTAGGCTCTGCAGGAGACACTCCAGGGCTCAGCACTGCCCATGGATCAGCCCCACACACAGGACAGGCATGGCCAGAGGAACTTGCCACAAGGCGAGGCCTAAGAACGAGTGTCCCGGGTCTGTCCTAGTGCAGAGACCTTCAGCTTCCACGGGAATCCAGTCCTCAATCACTGAAATACACTGTCTGATGTCACAGTGGCTGACTAAAAAGAAGAAAGAAAGAAGAAAACCTTGCTTCAATAAAGAAAATACACACCAAGGAAAAGAATGGTGTTGTAATGTTGCCTTGACTTCCCCTCTCACGTTTCTCCCCTTGCGATTGGAAAAGTAGTAGCAAGGAGAGAGAAGAAAGAGAGAGTAGTTGTTGTTGGGCAGGGCTGGGCATCTCT
>NW_004955637.1:97451-98678 GCF_000276665.1 Chinchilla lanigera
AAAACTCCAAGATTTAATAAACAAATTCAGTAGCACAGTTGGATACAAAGTCAACACTCAACACTCAATAGCATTCCTGTGCACAAGTAACAAACTCACTGAGTGAGAATTTAGGGAAAACACATCCTTCACAGTAGCATCCAAAAAATGCAATGCTTAGGAATCAATTGCACAAAGGAAATAAAGACATTTACATGGAAAATGATAGTACTTTGAAAACAAAATCAAAAAGGCAATAGAAAGGTGGAAAATTACTGATTCTTGTGAAGGAAGAACCACTGGAGTGACAATGGCCATACTCCCAAAATTGTTCTGCAGATTTAATGTAATCCCACTTAAAATGTCAATAGCACACCCCAGAGAATTAGAGAAAACAATTCTCTAGCAGGTTTCAACAGAAGAGATTTAAAACAGCCTAAGGAATCCTGGATAACAAAGGCAAGGCAGGGGGCATCACAACCCCTGACCTGAAAATATCCTACAAACTACTGCAATAAAAAACAATGTGGTAACGCCAAAAAGGAAGAAAAAAAGAGGGGTAGAAAGAAAGAAAGGGAGAGAAAAATAAAGAGAGAAAGAAAGGGAGAACAAAAGTAAGAAAGAATGGAAGAAAGAACAAAAGAAAGAAAGAAAGAAAGAAAAGAAAAGAAAAAAGAAGGAAAGAAAGAAAGGAAGAGAAAGAAAGAAAGAAAGAAAGAAAGAAAGAAAGAAAGAAAGAAAGAAAGAAAGAAAGGGAGAAGAGAAAGAAAGAAAGAAAGAAAGAAAGAAAGAAAGAAAGAAAGAAAGAAAGAAAGAAAGAAAGGAAAAGAACAGACTGAAGAATCAACGGAATAGAATAGAAGATCCAGAACCAAATCCAAACACAGTTAGCCAGCTTATGTTTGACAAAGGAGCCAAACACCTTCACTGGAAGTAAGATAGCCTCTTCAATGAATGGTGCTATAAAAGCTGGTTTTCCATGTGCCAAACACTAAAATGAGACCCATATCTCTCACTCTGCTGTAAGCTAAAATAGAACTGGATCAAAGAGGTAAATGTTAAAACAGAAACTCTAAACCTGCTAGAAGATAAACTAAGTAGAAATCTTGAAGATATTGGTGTAGGGGAGGACTTTATGAGCAAAACTCCAACTGCACAGAAAACATCAAAAGAAACAACTACTGGGATCTCATTTATTAAAAAGCTTGTGCCCAGCAACAAAAAATCATCAACAGAGTGAACTGGCAT
>NW_004955637.1:100839-101839 GCF_000276665.1 Chinchilla lanigera
AGTGAAAGAAATGAGTGAACAGGCGGCACAGAGAATGAGAAAATATTTGTACACTGATAAAGAGATACTACCCAAAATACAGCAGGAATTCCAACCACTCACAAGCAAAAGCCAGATATCCCAATGTATTGAAAGTCTTTCCCGGACCTCGCAGTGGTCCAGGAAGTTTATATTTGTAATCCCATGGGAAAGTTATTGGCATCCTAGCAAGTTCATTCCAATCTACCACTTCTAGTGCAATGCCTGGTAGGAATAAAGACACTAAGTCATATCTGTAGTTGTGGGGAGCCGAGGGGCACTGAGCCAAGCTAGGGCAATGGCCACCCAGAACAAAGGCCTCCACCCAGGTCCGAACCCGGTTTTATTAATTCACGACATGGGCAGCGGCTCGGGGAAGAGGGACTGTTAGAGCGGCAGGGAGTACTGAGTGCCATCAGCTGGGCTGCGCAGGTGGCCTGAAACCACCTCTGCAACACGCAGAGAGAAGGATGTGCAGAAAGGGTAATCTGCATAACGCAGTGGGAGGTAATATCTGATGTTCAGGGTTGGTGCTTCCGCTCTGCTGTGTCAGTTTTTATGCTCTGGGAAGCCTCAGCTGGACCGATCTGCACTGCTTAAAGCCAACTGAGGGGATAAGGGAAAGTCCTAGCCAGCTCTGTACACACCAATACATGGAAATGGGGCCAGCTATAGCGAAAACGGAGACCATGCTCTTCTTTCAAGGAGAGTCATCCAGGTGGTCCCTCACATCAATTGAAAAATAGCAATCCTCCAAGCCCTGGTCCGTCCTGAACCTTGTCATCACTACAGGCTTAGATAGCAGTTATGGCGCTGGAGAGAGAAAATAAAAGAAAAAGAAAAAAAAGAAAGGAAAGGAAATACAAGACTGGTGGCCCATGTTGGAGGGAGTGGTCACTCATCCTGTGTGTGCCAGCAATATTTGTTGCCAGGCTGCAGTGTCCTTTATCTGCAGGAAATCAAAATTGGTGCAGGGCCTTAC
>NW_004955637.1:103146-104376 GCF_000276665.1 Chinchilla lanigera
GTATTGAGTGAGTGAATGTTATCCTCCATGACAATATGAGGGGAACAGTATGCTAAGTGAAATATGACAGGCACAGAAATACAAATACCACATGACCTCACTTATCTATGACGCACTAAAAAGCCAATCTTAGGAAACATAGAGTAGAAAGATGATTACCAGAGGGCAGGGACAGAGGTGAGGGAAGGCTAGATGCTGAACAAAAGGTAGCTACTGCATTAGTAACTTTTCTATTGCTAAGACAAAATACCAAACCTACACAATGCAAATGAGAAAAAGTTTCATCAGGTTCAGGGTTTCAAACGTTTTACTGCACTGCTTCCAAGGAGGAAATATCAGGGCAGAGAGTGTGGTGGAGAAAAGCTCTGCTGCTCACAGAGCCCGGAAGCAGCAGAAGAGCCAGAGAGGACGAGTTCAGGAACTACATATCATCCCCACAGTCCTGCCTGTCCCATGACCACATTGCTGCAACCTGCAGTTTATTTAGTTCATCTGCTAGGCATCTCAAGCCAAGCAAGCCAACAATTAAAACTGATCATCACAAGTACATATCTTGGTCACTTTTTTCTCATTACTGAGATAAAATACCCAATGCCCAAAATTAAGGAAGGAAAAGTTTACTTAGGTTACAGTCTGTGGAGATTTCAGTGCATACTTGGCTGGTTCCGAGGCAGAAGATGGCAAAGCAACAAGAGCAAAGGAGGGGATGGCAGCTGAACAGCAAAGCAGCCAGAGCAAAAGGGAGGAACGGTGGCAAGCAGCCTCTTCCCCTCCCTTACATTGTACACAGGCTCCCCCAACCTAAGGGGTGTGTAGCTCTCACATAGTCTCCATGCTCTCCTCTTGCCCAGGCTCAAGATGTATACAAAGTATGCACCCTGGCTTCCTGCTGAGTCACTTAGCCAAACTTCTAGACTCCCCAAGTAGACACAGTATCAATCATAACTTTCCACTCCTTGTCAACTTAGCAACCAGACACATTTCTTTAAACCAGTTTCTGGACACAAAGACATTGAACTACATTAAAACCATAACAGTACAAAATTACAATTAGGCTGGAGGAATAGTTTTAGTGCTCTATTGCATGACATGATCACAGGCAGTAATCGGGTACTTTTAAACTGTGCAGTTAAGTTTTCATATCCTCACCACCAGAAGAGTTGGTGAAATGAGAGATGTTAATTAGTTTAAGTGAATATTTTCACAATACATACACAGATCAAAGCATCA
>NW_004955637.1:107908-108919 GCF_000276665.1 Chinchilla lanigera
GGCTATGGTGCCCTCCAAGTTCTTCACACCTTGCCTCCCCTCAATGTTTGTCCGTGCTCTGAGTCAGAGGTGCCCTTCGCTTTTCCCTTCCATGGGTTGCGTCTGAGAAACTGTGACGTCTCTCAGGGTTCGGGCTGAACTGGGCAGTAGAAGGAGAGAGATGAGTCTCAGATACTGTAGGTCCTCCCTCAGGGGAAGAGCAGGAAGTGAAATGACAGTCCCCTTATCTATGATCATGGAGTGACAAAGCTTCCAAACAATTAAACCTTAAATGCTAATTGATCAGTTAGTGACAAAATTTTAGAGGATTATAGAATGATGTTTCGGGTTTTTGTGCCCCTTCCTATGTCTAGGAAGACTCATGAGGAATTTCAACAGAAATGCGTAAGTAAACATTGAGGATGACACACTAGCCTCCTCACTATTTCCCAGTCTTCTAGGAATTCTAGTGAGGAGATTAAAACCTCGTGGGAAATGGCCTAAAACTGAAGCGTCAAGATTGGTGAGACAGAAGCTTCTAGAGACTTGAAGATCCGGAAAGGACACACACGAGGAAGGTGAAGTGAGAGATCTCGCCGCAGCCTGCGGGACCTGGGGCTTCTCGGTGGCTCCCGGCCGTGGGCATGACGGCTCCACTGTGTGAGGCTCTCCAGCCCCAGCCAGCTCACCCAGCCGCGCCGGTGGGAGGAGGGGAGGCGCTTCCAGCTTGCTCCTCTAGGAGGCAGACGGGCTCTGAGATTGAGTTCCTCCTCCTTCAGATTCCTCGCAGTCCCTCTCCACAGCTCAGAGAAGCAAACACTTCCGCCCTGACTCCACCCTGGTCCCCAGCGACGCCACAGCCTGGAAGGAAGAGGGAGACTCGCAAGAGCGAGGGAAGGGCTCCTTAGCCTGGGAACTGAGGAGCAATTAAAAGTTGGCAGAAAATGCTTTCAGAACGTTTATCCCACGGGGAACTTGGGACAGGAGCGAGGTGGCAGGGAGAGGAGCTGGGGCGGGGAGGTGAGACCAGAA
>NW_004955638.1:0-2554 GCF_000276665.1 Chinchilla lanigera
TGGAGGTTCTCTGGGATCAGGCTCACTCCCACAATTATATGGGATTGGTAAGGCCAAGGTGCCATATTCCCTGGTGCTTTGTGTGACTCTTGTGATAGTGGGCATCAGTGGGTTGTAGTTGCTGACACTCCTGAAGTTTTCTGGGGTCAGTTGTCTCCCACCATGGTAGAGGATGGGGAGAGGCAACTCAAAGGGATTTGAAGCTGTCAAGGACTCAGCTCAGCTGGTATGAGGTGTGGGGATGGGGTGCAGTGGTCATTGAGACTCCTGAACTTGTCTCCGGTTCATCCCACCTCAACTCTGTTGTGGGGATGTGAGGTTGTTGTCATCAAACCCCTCCAGGCTGTCTGGGGTTCAGCTTGGGCTCAGCTTCCATCTTGGTGGAAGAGGGGTAAGGGGATTGTTGACAAGGCTCCTTAAGCTGCCCAGAGCTCAGCATGGCTCTCATGAGGCTGAAGGGGGCATGGTACAGTCACTGAGCCTCCTGAAGCTGTTTGTTGTTAAGCTCAGCTCTTGTGAGGTTGTGTGACCTAGGCAGGGAATGGTCACAGAGTCTTTAAGCTCTCCAGACCTTAGCCTGGAATTTATGCTTAAGCACTGGAAATTGTTTGATTGTGATATATTGAGAAAGAACTGTTTATTATTTTTCTGCACCCACCCATGTATATGTATCCTACTTCTTAGACCCACATGAAATGCAGAGTTGGGTACTGATGGTGCTACTACTTCATGACTAGGACTATACTGTAAATAGAGGGAAAATGTTCAGAATTAGCTCATTAGAGACAGTTCAGACTGTCCATTCTGACATAATCCTAACTTGTGCTCAAAATATATATCTTCAGCACCAAAAAAGAAGACTTGTGTGGCCTTTAAGGCACATTTGGATGCATTCATCATCAGTACAATTGTGGCTCCACTCCCTTATCCCTTGGATCTCAAGGGCAATGTTTCTAAGCAACCTAAGTCTAAAGCTCATCCACTGTTAGTGAATCTGAAGTTCTCCCAATTGCCCATTACATTGTACAGGCAATCACTGATATTTGGAGTGTCCTGTAGGCTATGTGCATCCTTAACTGATTTTGATCAAGCTCTTCTAGGACTGTGTCCCTTACAAGAAGTAAATGGCCTATTGGGTGACACTCATATCCACTTGTTCTTTTCCCTTAGTGACCTCAAAAAGATCAAGCAAATCCTGGGAAGTTTTGCAAACAACATTGACAAGTACACTGAGGCATTTGGAGACTTTCTGAGGCCTATGGAATGGAAGGATGCTGAAGAGATGGAATGCACTTCTTAGATCAATCATTGACTTCTAATGAGACAAGCAGCAGTACAAGCTGCTGTTACATTTGGAGATGAATATCATAATGTTAATTTTAGCAGGCCAGAATACAGACAGCCATGGGAACAGCTAGTTCCTACTGGAGCCTGTCAGTCCCTACACTGGATTCCTACTGGTCCTCCAACCACACACGTGATTGGAATAGGAGACATCTTTAGAGATAGATTCTGGATGTTCTATGAAGGACAAAAGCTAAGCCCTGCAGTGTTATAAATGTTCAAGCCTTCATCTGTGGAAATATAAGAACACCTCTGCCTTTTTAGGTCATCTTCACAAGGTACTGATAAAACATACACTTCTGGCTCTTGATGCAAGAGAATGACCAATTATTTTCAAAGATATTTTTATTTAAGAAGTCAGCTTTAGATTTTTGGAAAAAGCTTCAAAGGATGCTTTTTGCTTCAGATAGCTTACATACTTTAGGGAGGATTGCTCCCTGAGTACTTTATAATCAGGAAAAGGAACAGGGTAACGGGAGAAAACAATGAGGCCAAGAGGAAATACCTGTCTTGTTTGTGGGCTTAAAAGAAACAAAGTCTAAATCTATTCCTGAGGTCTCTTAGAAAAGCTTGATGACTAAATTGACCTGCTACTATTGTAGAAAGCCATTCTACAGTATGGCTTTCATGGGACAGTGATAAGTATCTTCACAGCAAGAGGCCCCTGAGCCATACCTGATTGCATATATGACCACTGGAAGCTGGACTGCCACATGAGACAGAGGCCCCAGGATTCAGACTCATCTTACCAGCTTGTCCTTCAAACTGAAGTGCTCCTGGGCATTCTCTACATTTGCCCTCTGGCCAGACTGTCACCTCCATGAAGAGCCCCATGTAATCCTAACTACTGAGCGAAAGCACCCTAATTTGGACACTAGTAAAATTCTCTTTGTCCTTCTTTTCAAAACGCATTCCTTGAAGCCATTGTACTTCAGTGAAATGAGTCATTAGAGAGGAGGTAGCTTGACATTCTCACAACATTTAGGCTGAAAATGGGATGGACTTCTCTTTACTCGCTCATTTTTTTTTTATTTTAAAAATAAAAGGTGAAAAATACTAACAGACAGACAACATTTTACAAAATACCAAAGGATCAGTACAGAGAGTACAGAGTTACAAACAGAGTGGTAGGGAATTAACAATGCTTGCTGTATTACACATTGATATCTTCAAAGTGGTTTCTCATGAAAGCAGATATAGACGTACAAAG
>NW_004955638.1:7867-14361 GCF_000276665.1 Chinchilla lanigera
CCTAAATCTATGTCTCCACTCAGTTCAGGACTCATACCGGAATCAGATTCAAGCCGGATGGGTAGCAGTCACAGACTTCCCCAGCCTTCCACTCTCTGGAGGGTCTGGGCAAAGGCAAAGCACAGACTCGAATCCATGGGCCCTGCATCTCCCGGAGTACTTGCTCTCTTGGGACAGGGTGCATGGGGTCAGAGAGTCTGCTTGCCTGCCTCAGTGAGCCTGCTCGCTCTGCCCCCAGCCGGAGAAGTCCCCTGGGCCTTTCAGTCTGGATCTCCTCTCTTCTGCCACAGCTACTCAGTCTGTAAGGCCAGCGGGGTCCTTGTTCACCCTTTCTGCCCTCAGGGATTAGATGGGAAGTACCTGGCTCTCTCCGCGCGTTTCAGCTGGGAATTGTGGTGGTGTGCGTCCAGCACAGACTCAGACCCACGAGCCCTTCCACTCCCCGAGAACTTGCTGTCTCGGTGCCTACTCTCTCATTTTAATTATACCAGAAAATCCAGTTCCTGTCACTAGGAGAGATATTTATCTTGCTTGAGTAGTGCAATAATCAAGCACCCAGGTTAGGTATGCAGCTTCCTCCTTGAAGATACAGTAATAAATACTGAATTATGGGTAACTAAAGGTAGAATAGGAACTTTAATGAGAACTGTCCCTGTGCAAATACACCTCAAGGGTCCTAGTGTTTGTCTGCACTGGAGAGAATAGCCCTCAAATCCTGAAGTTAAAAGGGGATTACTGTTGATAATCAGCATCTTAGTCGCAAAAGGTCTACTCATTTTGAAATTGTCATAACCTGTGCATCACTCCAACTTTGAACATTCAAAAAGGGAAAGTGGACATTGTTACAGAACATTAGGTTGGGCCATGAGGCCATTGTTCAAATCCACCCAGTGGTACTCCCCCTTCTCCAACCCTGAAAGATATCAGTTGCTTTCAGTGTTGGTTCAGAAGATGCCCCCTTTTGTTTTCCTTTAGATACAGATTTCCAGTTTCATTTTGCTTTAGAAAATTCTCATGACCAGCCCTCTCAAATGACTTGGACTGTGCTTCCTCAAGCATTCAGAGACTTGCTTCATCTTTTTAGATGGAGCCTTTACCATGACATGTTCTGTTGTGAAGTTTCCCAAGTCACAGTATTGAATTGTGGAGATGATACAATGTTATGAGACTGATAGAAGAGCTCTTTAGCCTCAGAACACATTCTGTGATAAATTTCCTGACACACAGAGATTATCAGGTCTCTAGGGCCAAGATACGACTTTGCAAAATAGCAGAAAAGTACTTTGATCTCATCATATGTACGGGAACACAAAGACTTGAGGAAAAGAGAGTTCAACCAATAGCTTCCCCCCACAATCCAAGACCTAAACAGCTAGGGTTCCTATGAGTTATAGGCTTTTGTTACCATTGGACAACAATTTATGGTGATATTGTGCAAGCCCTCCATCACTTTCAAATGACTTTCAGAAGGCAAATATCCATGTTTAACCCTGGGAAGCTGACTCCCAAACTGAGTTCCAGAAGTTTAAACAAGGTTTTCTGAATTCCCCAGCATGTAGCCAACTCACAGGACACCATTTTTATTTGTATGGTTTTGAAAGGTTTGTAATGGCTTTAGGACTCCTTACCCATGATTGAGTACTGACTCAACATTCTGTAAGGTACCTAACTCATGAATTAGACATTTTTACAAAGGAATGGATCTGTGGATGCTGTAGCTCTCCTAGTACCAGAGGAATCTAAAACGACTCTAGTCAAAGATCTCACTATATATATCCCACACAAAGTGCCAAAATTTCTTTCTTCCAAAGGAAGCAAACTATGGCTATCACACCACCAATGTCTTAGATACCAGGCTGAAAGAGCAACCATTCAAATAAAGTATATGTTGTGCAATATATTTATGCCTTAACTAACTGTATCTAACAGGTCTTACATGATACCATAACTCTTCTCTTTCCCTCATGAATGAAGAAATAAAATGAATGAGGGTAGCCATCCTCCATAATTAGATGGCATTAGAAATTCTAATAGCAGAACAAGGAGTGCCTGTACCCTTGTAAAAACTGAATGGTATGTATAAATTCGTCAACATTCTGATAAATTCTTGATGGCTTTTCAATACAGTAAATGACAGTTCAATACTATTGTGGATTCTGAATTTCTCTGTGCCTTTCTGAGAGGCTATTTCTGGCTTTTCCTGTTGGGAATATTTGTTGATAGTGTTAATAATAGTTTTTCTTAGGAATATTTCCTCCTATAGTTCTGTGAGATATGCTGATTGAAATTGCATAAAATCTGCATAAGAGTTTTGGGAGTATGGCCATTTTTCACATTATTTCTTCCTATCCATGAGCAAGGGAAATCTTCCCATTATCTGATATCCTTTTCATTCTGCTTTTTCCCAGTAGTATTATTTTCAAAATATAAATATTTTATTTCCTTTTTTTAGGTGAATTCCTAAGCTTTTCATTTTTTTTTTTGAATGCTATTGTGAAGAGTGTGGTTTCCCTAATTTCTCTCTCAATAAGTTTGTTGTTTGTGTACAAGAATGCTATTGATTTTTGAGTATTGACTTTGTATAGAGCCATGCAACTAAATTTGGTTATTAACTCTAAGAGAAGAGTCTTTTGGTGCAGTGTTTCAAGTCTTCTGTGTAGAGTATCTTGTCATGAACATTGATAATTTAGTTTCTTGTTCCCTATCTTTATTCCTTTCATTTCTCTCTCTTGTGTAACTGCTCTCCATAATATTTCCAGTACTGTGTTGAAAAGAAGTGGTGATAATGTACATACTTCTCTGTTCCTGATTTTAGACAAAAGTTTTAAACTTTTGTCTATTTATTATGATGTTTGCCATTGGTTTGTTATAGACATCTTTTATCAGATTGTGAGAAAGTCAGTGTATTCCAATTTTCTGTAGGATTTTTATCATGAATGAGTGGTGCACTTTATCACAAGGTTTTCTGCATCTCTTGAGAGGATCATGTGATTTTTGTCTCTGGCACTATTGATATGGTGCGTTACATTTATTGATTTGTGTCTGTTGAACCATTCCTGCATTCCTGGGATAAATCTCACCTGGTTCTGATGTATAATCTGTTTGAGGATTTGTTGAATTCTGTTTGCTATTATGTTATTGAGGATATTTACTTCTATTTTCATTAAGCAGATTGGCCCATAGTTCTCTTTTTTGGTCGTATCTTTCTCTGATTTTGACATTAGGATGATACTTGCCTCCAGGAAACAGAGTGTATGGTTTCCCTTTAAATTTCATTTAGAAATTTGAAGAGTATTGGCATTAGATTTTCTCTAGATTTCTTTTAGATTTCAGCGGTGAATCCATCAGGACCTGGGGTTTTCTTTGTTGGTAAGTTTTTAGTTACCTTTTCCATTTCGTTACCTGATATTTGCTTATTCCAAATTTTTATATCTTCTTGATTCATCTTTGGTAATTCATCTGTTTCTAGGGATCTGTTCATTTCTTCTGTGTTTTTCATTCTATGAGAGTAAAGATTTTTGAAGTAGGTATTGATGATCTTGTGAGATTACACAGGATTTGTATTGACTTCACACTTGTCAGTCCTCATTGCTTGAACTTGACTCTTTCCTTTTTAGAGAAGGTTGGCTAAGAATTTCTCAATTTTATTTATTTTCTCAAAGAACCAACTCTTTGATTCATTACTTCTTTGTATTGTTTCTTGGTTTCCATTGTGTTAATTTCTGCTCTGCTCTTTGTCATTTCCTCCCTTGTATGGGCTTTGTGTTGGTCTTTCTGTGGTTTTTTTTTTTTTTTTTTTTTTTTTTTAGAAGTTTGAGGTATACTGTTATGTTGCTTAATTGTCCTCATTCTGTTTTCCTGATGTGAGTATTCACTGCTATAATTTTGCCTTTTAGCACTGCTTTGATTGTGTCCCATGAGTTCCGGTATGTTTTGTCTTCACTGTTTTTTTTTTTTGTTTGTTTTTTTGTTTGTTTTTCTCTGGTACCGGGAACCGAACTCACGACCTTGCGCTTGCCAGGCAGGCGCTTTGCTGCTGAGCTAAATCCCCAGCCCCTGTCTTCACTGTTATTTAGTTGTAGTGTTTAATTTCTTCCTTTATTTCATCTGTGAGCCATTGGTTGTTTAGGAGGATATTATTTAAACTCCATGTATTCATGGAGTTTTTGTGGTTCCTTTTGTCTTTAATTTCTAATTTCTTTGCAGTATGGTCAAATATTATACCTGAGATAATTTCACTTTATTTGCACTTCCTTAGGCCTGTTCTGTGGGCTGGTATATGATCTATTTTAGAGAATGTTCCATGTGCAGCTCAGAAGAATGTGTATTTTAATGGTGTTGGGTGAAACAGTGTCAAAATATCTAAAAGACTATTCGTTCACAGGTTTCATTCCATTGTGCTCTTTCTTTGCTGATGTTTTGTCTAGTTGATCTGTCTCTTTGTGACAATTTGATACCAAAGTCTCCCATTACATTAGTTATTTCTTATTTGATTTTTCATATCTGTTAATAATTGTTTTATATAGTTGGGTACTGATGTATTTAGTGCATATATATTTATGATTGTTATTTCTTCCTCTTACTGTTTTCCCTTAATAAGTACGTCATGACCTTCTTTTACCATTTTCATAATTCTTGAAGTTGAGAGCATTTGCAAAATCATAGCTTCTCCTGCTATTTTTCTGGGTTCCTGTTGCATGGAAGACTGTTTTCCATCCTTTGATTTTCAATGTATGAATTTCTTTTGGCATTCAATGTGTTTCTTTTACACAGCATGTTGTTCGATCTTGTCTCTTGCTCCACTCTGCAATTGTATTTCTTTTGATTGGTGAATTGAGCCCATTTACATCGATGGGTATAATTGACATTATTTGGTTATCTTCATTATGATAGTTTCCTGCTGTTGGTTTCCTACTTTTCCCCTCTGTTTAACAGCTTGTCCTGCCTCGTGATTTCTTTCTGTTGTTGTTCTTGGAATTGTGCTCATTTTGTCTTTATGTAAAATATCGTTTAGTACTTTTTATAGCATTGCTTTGGTTTTCATAAATCTCTTCAGTTGTTCTTTACCATGGAAGTAGGAGATTTCTCCATTAAATTTGAAAGGTAATTCTGCAGTGTAGATCAATCTGTGCTTGAAGATGTTTGCTTCAGGACTTGAGATGCTTTACTGCAAGCTCTACTTGACTTGAGGGTCTGTGTTGAGAAATCTGTTTTGATTCTAATTGGCTTTCTTTTATAGGCCATCTGTTTCTTTTCTCTGAAAGCCTTTAATATTCTGTTCTTGTTTTTAATTTCTGGAATCTTGATTATTAAATGTCTCGGTGTAGTTTTATTTTGGTCAGGAATGAGTTTGATTTGTAAATGCTTCATTTGTGTGTCAATTCTTTTGTAAATGTTGACATTTCCTTTTTTCACCTGAGTGATTTTTTTCTGATCTGATTTCCTCTGTAGCCTTATGGAGTTGTTTGTTTCCTTCAGTTGCTATCATTTCAGAAATGTCACTTGTATATCATTCATTTCCCTCTAATGCATGCCTTGAACTTTTTCTGCATGGCCTGGAAGCCTGAGGTTGCATTTACTTTTTGCATTTTTTCATTCCTCTATTTCAAAAGTTTTCATTTTGTTGTCTGTGTTGATACCTGAAAGTTTTTGTAATATGTAGATTTATCGCTAGTATCAAGGCCTTTCTAAGCAAGTTTGTTGTTTACCATGTCTTCTCTGTGTAGCAGGTTTTTAGTTTGTGTCTGTCCTAAGATCTTTCCTTCTCAATTAATTAAGAGGAAGATATTTGCATCTGTTCTGCTCAGTCTCTAATCCTTGAGTGCTAAGTTGTGGTGAGCTTATTACCTCAGAACTTCCCAGTATTCTTATAGAAGACAGAACTAATTAAAACATGTGACATCCTAATTAAAGTGGTATAATTGGCCGTGACAATAGTCTTTTGCAGTTTAGAAACTGACAAACTGTAGTAACTATTGATTTTGTAGCTTTACCTATGGAAGTAAAAACTGCAGTGATATAACTGACCTGATCGCAAATTGTGAGCCTGTGTGCAAAGTGTTTTGCCTCGGTAGAATGGTTTTAACTTGCGCTGTGGAAATGTATGTGGGATAGTGGTTAGAAGAGGGAAAAGTGGGAAGAAGTGAAGTAGAAGCCAGACTGGAGGATGAAGGATGATCACTCAAGCTTTGGGAAACTGGAGGAGGAGGAAAGAAAAAAAATAAAGGCGTAAGGAGTGGATTATTGACGTTGACCAGAAAAATTAGAAATACTATTCACTCATATGGAAATACTATTAGGTGTAGAGAGGCAAATTGAGGAAAGGGAGAGAGAAGATGAGTAGATTAAGAGAAAATTATAGTTAAATTACAAAGAAAGGGAAAAGCAACGGCAAACAGCACAAACCAGCAAAAAATCCATAAAATAAAACAAAAGCAAATATCTCTGGTGTCCACTCTTTGTTCAAAACTACTCAATAATTGCTAAGCCTGCAG
>NW_004955638.1:16841-17806 GCF_000276665.1 Chinchilla lanigera
TGACATATTGCCTACAAAAACGTTCCTTGTTCTTCCCAGTTATAGTTGCTGTATGATTTGCTTCCCCATTTGAGAAACATTCCCTAAGAGGCTATACTTCTAATCTTATTGGTTGATCGTAGTTTTTTTTTTCACCATGTACCCACTTTGTGAATTTGCACAACCTTGCGATTTTGCTCTAGAAAACACCTTTAGAATATGATCTTCAGCAATGCACTGGGGTTCCCTTCTACCTCATGAGAGGTCTTTCTCTCAATAAAAATTCGTAGTCTCAACCTCCAAAGTTCCTTAGAATTCATTCAATTTTTGGGAACAAAAGCTGCACATTGATGTGTTGGAAGTTGTACTACTTTCTTTATATCATTCGATGGGCCTATATTAAGAGAATGAAGTCTATACAAGGTGCCCTTCTTCCTGTTTCCCTATGTGGCTAGGTTGTGCAACACAGCCCAGATGCTCCTACCACTTGCTGGGTTCAGACATCCTCTTGCCTGTCTCTAGGTACCCTTGACCTGCACTGGGCTAAGTGCAGGGACTAGTCCAAAGCCAGCAGAGTTACACGAATCCTGGGAGGCAAGTCTCCAAACCCTGGTAGGCCGCTCCATTGTCATCATATCGTACACGTCAGAGAGGTCCCACAGGCAGAGGTGAGTACTCAAGTTCAAGACCCTTTTTCAGTGCAGATATTCAACAATGCAAAGAATGACTAAACCATTTTTCAAAGAATCCTAGTAGATTTGCAGATACATTCCAAACTGTGATGTTTGATTTTGATCTGTCATGTTTAGTTGTCTAACTTCTCACGGCCTCTTGTTTTACTTTACATAAAATACAAAGTGTCCTACAGTAAGCTAGAGGATATGTAGATAAAAAATATCCTACTTTAAGAGAAGCAAAACCTCTTGGACAGGTTGTCATGTCTCTGACTGAACCAAATTTATGTATAGTATTGGTAATAGATCAGA
>NW_004955638.1:19785-27284 GCF_000276665.1 Chinchilla lanigera
TTCCACCAATTAAGAGCATTAAAATCAGCACCAAAATTTATCATGTCCTGCCTCCATCACTCATTAAAAATTTCCTGATGAAACCTCACTGTCATGTCTATGCATTTGTTAAAATCACATGAAAAAATTAATTATTTTATTTAATAGATATGTGTCAATCATTCAAAAAAACACCAAATAACTGAATGGTATAATTTTTCAGGTTAATTAATGTAATCAGAAATGAAATGTATAATTTTTGTCATTTCTCCATAAAGATAGTAAAAAGTTGGACAATAAATATTTCTGATGTGAAGTCTGACATTGAAGAAATTTATTTGTCAGCCTTGAGAAATAAATTTTATCTTATTTACTTTACCTACCAAACAGAAATTAGGTTCATAGCTAGAAAGTTATTCATGCTGACTCATAATTGAGAAAACATTTTAGCCAACTGTCCCTCAGACAAAGGACTCCTGTCTAGAACATACAAAGAATTACAATAAATCAGAGTCCCCCAATTCAAAGACCCAATCCAAAAATGGGCATCTGACATGAATACACACTTCTCAGAAGAGGAAATACAAATGGCAAATAAATACACAAAAAAAGTTCAACATTCGTAGTCACGGAGACATGCAAATTAAGACAACACTTTGATTGTATCTCACCCCAGTAAGAATGGCTACAATCAAGAAATCAACCAACCACAAATGGTGGAGTGTCTGTGGGGAAAAAGGAACTCTTCCACACTGTTGGTGGCAATGTAGACTGGTGTAACCAGTCTGGAAGTCAATTTGCAGATTCCTAAAGAAATTAGGACTAGCAGTTCCATTTAACCCAACCATTTCCCTTTTTGATATATTTTTTAGAGGAATTAAAAACATGATACCACAGGGATATATGTGCACACATGTTTATACTACCATAATTTATCATAAGAAGTCTTGGAAACAAAAAATGTGGTATTTTTATGCAATGGAGTATTACTCAGCTGTAAAGGAAGAAAAATTTGAAGGTTTATATGTGAATGGAAGGAACTAGAGACCATACTTCTAAGTGAAATAACTCAGACCTCCATGTGTAAACACCAGATACTCTCCCTAGCGTAAGAACCTGAAAGAGTAAATGAAACTGAAAGGTACAATTGATATTGTGAAAGGGAAGGAAACTGTTCAATAGGAAAGAACAACTGGGATGTGGGAAAGAAGAAAATAAGGAAAGAGGGAAGTTAAAACATATAAATATATTTATACACACACAAGGTGGCTAAAGTAATTGTACTACTAATTCCTATCAGATTTTTGAAAGGAAGAGTTAATGTGTAATTGTTGAATCAATCTTACATGCCTATACCTGGTTATCTGTGCAACCATTTTGAAGATAACATGTAAAATAAAAACCATTGTTAAGATCCTATCACCTTGTTTTGAAATTCTGCATCATTTTTATTGTGCTCTATGCTGTTTTGTTTATGTATTTGTTTCTGTTGTTTTGTTTTTCCTTTTCTCTTTAAAATGATTAACAAAATTTACATGTGTATACATTTTTATTATGTTCCATGCTGTTTGGTTTAAATATTTCTCTTTGTTATTTTGTTTTTTTCTTTTCTCTTTAAAATGAAGAACAAAATTTATATGTGTATGCAAGGATAGCTCAGATAGGTGTATTGCTGATGTCTGTGGTTTATTGAAAGGAACAGACACTGATTAAAATTTTCTTTCTTCTTGACCAATTGTGCACGCTTGAATCTGGTAATTGGAGCAGCTGATTTGAAGACCACAATATGCAGTGTAAGAACTATTGTTGAGTTCCTACCATCTTGTATGGTGAAGTTCTGCATCATTTAAACCGTTTTGTTTTTTTTTTTTTTTTTTTTTTTACTGCTTGCTATTTCCGTTCATTGTTTGATCAGTCTTCCATTCTTGCATCTGGTGGACTGAGCAACTTCATTGAAGGTAACAGTATGTAGCATAGCAACAGTTAATTAATTCCTATCATTTTGTTTTGAGGTCATGTATCGTTCTTGTTTTTTCTTCATTGTTGTTTTATTAGGTTTTTCTCTCTTTAAAATAAAAAAATCGAAAAATCATGCTCACTTCGTTTTAGGCAGCTGGTACACATTGACTAAGCACGCCCTCATACTATTAAAGAGATTTTTTTCCCCTTGTGATGTGACCCGGGTCTTTGAAGGAGAGCTGTTGTACCAGTCAGGGCTTTACTGGAGAAACAGATATAACACAGGATATACAAATTATAAGAAATTACAAGATTGGCTTACGACGGTCAGCCAGAGAGTTGTATGGGGAAGTGTGCAGAGGGTGTCTGCACACTGAAGACCAAAGGAATCAGTCCAGGGTCTGGAGTTCACTGCAGAGTTCCGTGCAAGTCTGTACCAGGAGGCCGATGAGTCTGCGACAGAAGCCTGAAGGATCCAAGGTGGAAGCCGAAGAGTCTGCACTAGAAGCCAGGAGATGAAGTCCAAGCTGAAGGTGAAGACCGGAGCTCCTCCACAAGGAATGGAAGTACCTCTGTCCTTCTTCATTTCCCTTTTATATTATCTAGGTGATGATCCACCCTAGGGTGGCACCTCTACCTCCTAGAGTGTAGAATTGCTGGGCCAATTGCTGAACCAAGTGTAGTTATGCTTCTAAACTTCTCAAGTTGACATAATCAATAAACCTATACAGCTGTACTCCTTAAGACCTGTGTGGACTTTGCAAGTTCTCAGACATCTCTGTTTACATTTCTCCCCTGACATGTGTGTGACATTAGTCATGCACTCTCCTGGTTATTGTGAAAATGACCACAGCAAACTCATGCAAGGGGCTTGAAGAGGGCCCTCTGCATAGAAACAATTGCAGGCTCCTTAGAAGCTCATTAGGCCGTCAGTTCGGGATGGAAATGTGCGCCTGTGCATTCCTCCTTGCAGAGCCACACACAGCTACATCTGTGGCGGACTTAGTATAAATCAGCCCAGAGGTGAGGGGATGACAATTCTTCAGCAAGACAGTGGAGTAGAATACTCCTTGAGGTGGTCAAAACAGTTTTTCTAGAGAAAAGTAATTACATTTTCATGAAAATCGGAATAGCTGTACTTGCTTCTTTTATTTTCACCATCTCCCCGGTATTATATCAATTCTTAGTGTTACAAGAGATGCGGCATGAACAAAAATTATGTTTAAAAATATCAAAGAGATGGGAAAACTAATTAGGAAATGAAACAAAACCAGAAGGAAGAGACCATGCGATTGTTCACAGCGTTTAATGACACACCCTTCCTCTGTGGTGTGTACTTTCTCTGAACCTCAGGAGAAGAATGACGGCAGTCACTTGAGAGAATCCTGCTGTCTTACAACTGTGACTTGAGACTGCATCGGTGCTGTGCCTTTCTGAGAAGGCCCTTGTTAGCATATTGAGACCACCTCAGAGGCTTCCTCTGCACTCATCCCGGATGTTTTTCTACTTTTTTCCCCAACAAATTTGTAAACATTGGCTTCTAGAGTACAATGAATAGAGAAATAAAAAAAATTATTTAGCTGACAATGCTATTAAAACTGTTCACTTTAATTTGAAGTTCACCTTTCTAATGATAACCCCTCATCTTTCAATTCTGAAAATAATAATAAGTATTGAAAGAAAGTAATACAGCATCATATATTCAAATCACCCAGAGAACGTCTGTCTTGCCTTTCTCATTAGTTTCTTCATAGGATAAATGAATGGACAATTGTTACAAAATTAAATATGCAGCTTTACTATGAGCTATTTTCATTACAAAGTGAAACATTTGCTGCCCCAAAAATTTCATTGAAGGAATTATTTTCTTTTCTTTAAATTTTTTAAAAAATTTTTTTTTTATTAAAGAGTAAAAGAAGGATAATATAATAATGGGGGGGGGTCTTACCAAATTACAGACAAAGTGGTAGGAAATCATCAATGGTTATTGTTTTACATATTGTTATCTATGAGATAGTTTCTCAGGAAAACAAATAGACAAATAATAGTGAGTTACAGACAAAAGAGGTAGGAGATTATCAATAGTTGTTGTACTATACTTTGGTATCTTCAAAGTGACTTCTAAAGAAATAAATAGAGCTATACATGAGTGACCTATTGAATAATCATTAACTTTTGTCAATGGTCATTGTAGGAAACACATAATAATAGAGATGCATCCATTTATGAACAGGAATTATTTTCAATGTTGTGTCGTATTCCATCCTAGGACACTGGCTATGACATAATCACATGGGCGAGAGGTAAAGCTGGAAGTCAACCTTAGGTTGAACGAAGAGGCTGTTTCCTCCCATCATTGTGAGCCCTGAGATGAAGCCAACACAGCTGCTTCCAGTCCCATGTTCCCCTCAAATGTCACCTGGTCACATCCCCCTCTAGGGGACATGGCAGATGCTGGGGCTGGAGTCCCTCAGGAGCTGTTGTAGCTCACAGCTTGTACTGCTCTATTATAAATTCACTGGTGCATGTCTTCTTGTAGTTCTCCAGAACCTTCTCCCTCACTGTGTCTCCATACATCCAATCACCCTCTCTAGCACAGCAGATCGGGGGTCAGGGCTACAGTGCGGTTTGCCACCTTTTATTCTCTATTGAGGTCTGCTCATTGCTTTCACTATCCTTTATATATTCTTTGTTCTAATATTGACAGCTTTTGCTAAATTGCGTATTATATACACTTACCGAAAGCACTCTACTTTGAAGCTTTTATCTACTGATGAAGGTTAATGAATATTAAATAGTTGCCTAATGTGTTTTTTATAATCACCATTTCTTAGGTACTGCCATTTTAGACCCGAGTTCTATAGCAGCAGTAATTTCAGTGCTTGGATAATATTCTGCTTTAGGGCTACAGTGTGTATTACAGCATATTTAACAGTTTATTGATCTTTACTCACCAGATGACAGTGCTACCTCAGACTCTGCTGTTTGTAATAAAAGTTCTGCAAACGTTGTAAAAATGCATTAGGAAAGCAAAATCACCTGCTACTTGCAACTGAATACCACTGTTTCAGACATGGTACCTTAAGATATGTTAACTTTGGAGTTAAGCAAGTTCCAGAAGAAGATTTATTTCTGTGATATTCTTTCACAACTTTTTCCTGAAGCAGTTCATATAGGATTATCTACATTCTTGTAAAGCTGGTCATGAGATTCTCAATTCCATTGATTCCTTCTGTATACTCACTGTGAAAGAGCAGACTTGTCCTCAAGGACACAGAGATACAAAGCGGAATGTGAAAAATGGCCTTGGCAGAGCACTCCTGTATTACCCGCACTGCGGGAGGCTGAGGAATTAGCATCACGAGTTCAGCACAGATTGGGCAACTTACCATCTTCCACTGAAAGTGACTGTGATGTAACTCCATGTGATCAATCATAAGTACATAGAATAAACAGGAGAAGGATGAGATGTACTCAATAAGAAGAAGGAGAAAGGGCAGAGAAAAGGTAGCAAGCACAAGCAGGGGGAGGAGGGAATGTGAAGAGGCCTTGCTAAGTTTTCCCCCATTTTATTTCCAGTAGCTCAGACTACCTTTTGTGTAATCACATTGATACACAAATCCTCACTCTTCCTTAAACCTAAGAAGAAAAACACACTGTTGTCTTTCTCTTATTTTGACTTGTATTTGATAAAGTTGTCCTATCGTGTGAAATTCACATGAGATTAATTTTTTTTTGTCTTTTCTTCCGGTACCACGAACTGAACTCATGACCTTACACTTGCCAGGCAGGCACTTTGCCACTCAGCTAAATCCCCAGCCCTGAGATTAATTTTTGCGCTATTATTTTTACCTGGCCTGTTATAAGTGTCTCAGCTATGAACTGAGTATGACCATGAAGGAAATCTCTTCTGTGATTTTTGTCTCTTGAATATGAGCATGTAATTGGGGAGTGGAATTGATGGAAAAACCAAGTAATTTTTAATAGCAAATTTATTCTCCAAAATATTTGATCTTATTTGAACACCAAATTATACATTTTCATTATTTATATTTCCTTCACTTTCTGTTTTACTATAAAGGATGTCTAGTATTTCTGTGTCACAATTTTCTGTGTACATGTTAAAAGATTCCTACAATTTTTGCTTTCATAAAACTTAACATCACTGGTATCATATGACAACTTGAGTAATGAGAAACAAATTGATCAGGCAGATTAGTGAAACACAATGTGGGTGAGTGTGTGAGGTGTAGCTAGAGATGATTAAGATGTAGTCCAGAGAACTAGGAGAAGAGGTGAACCCATGTTTACTGTGGTTGCACCATCCAACAGAATAGCATCTTTGATGGAATAAAAGCAAATGAAAAGGTGATTCTCTCTAAAAGCTATATGTGCTTGGATGGGTGTATATTTTGCTGCTGAAGGCACCTGTGCACGTAAGATTCTAGTTTCTCCAGCCTCGCAAAACTGAATCACACCGAAGATGCTCCACAATATTCTTAGACCTTCAGCCCCGTACTTGTGCCATCTCCTTAATTCCTCTTTTCCTGCAGATTCCAGCTTCCTGATCTGAGCAGCGAGTGAATCCTCAGGAACTTAACAGAAATGAACCCATGTTAATTCTCCTCTGTTATATCTTCTAATTTTTATCTAGTGAAACATTTTACAGAGAGTTATATAGATAGATTTATTTTTCCTTCTTACTTCAGTTCTTGCAGAGAAATTTTACAATATGTAAGTTGGTTTCAGAAATAATAGGTGAAACAGAAAGTTGAAGATGTTTTCACTAATTTAATTAGGGTTTGTGCAAGTGGCTGTATAATTTAATGAAAATTAAAATAGGAACACTATCTCCTTCTTATATTATAGGCAGTACTGATATTCTGAAACTGTAAACATTAAATATAGGTAATATTGATCCAATAGATTATCCCAGTTCTTCTCTTCTAAGATGCAACCATTTTAGTGAATGTATGCAGAATAATTTTGCTTATGTTAGGAAGACTAAGTAATATGAGTATGCTGGCTGCTTGAACACAGCATCTCTTAACAATGTAAGGAAGGAAAAACTAGCTGTTAGTTCAAAGATTCTATAGGTCAGCATAATCTAAAGAATGGTGGAGACTGTGCCTTGTGTAGACATTTATGCATGCCCAGGTATGATACTTCCAGACATGAAATAGAGAGGAAGTTTATTAAATTTTTATTGTAACTACATAAACAGAAATATTTCAGAGAAACTTAAAAAACCTATCTGAAATCAAGAGTACACAGAACCACAGCAACTCAGACAATTCCCAGACTTGAGCCAGGTTGCAGACCCGGAACACCCAGCATAAGAATCTTGTCAGATAACCTTGAGGAGGGACCCAGAAGCACTAGCAGAAACTCACACTGGTAATCTTCCTTGCATCCTCTGGAAAAGGGACACGTGACTTCTGAACAGGACAACTGCATATTGCAGAAAAGGAAATGAACATTGCAAAGGCTCCTGAACGGTGGGTTAGAACTAATGCTGAATGAAGCAGGTCTGAAATATAAGTGGCCCTGCAGTAAAAGTG
>NW_004955638.1:27722-29117 GCF_000276665.1 Chinchilla lanigera
TACTACCATGGAAAGAGCAATAATTTGTCCTTACTGAAATAAGCACACACTGGGTATAGAACTGGCTTCTCTGTAGGTAGTTGTAAAAACTAACATCTCTGGACTTATAGAATGGTTCATTCTTCCCCATGGTATCATACACCGCTATGTTTCAGACATTAGAGTACAGTTCAAGGTTAACAAAGCAAGGTGATGTGTTTAGGCTGATGGAATTCACTGGCCTTCACATTTCCCCATCGTGCAGAAGCAGCCAAATCCATAAAATGATGAAATAAGATTTTGATGATGCAACTGCAGTGCTGTTAGTTATGTTTATCCCAGAAGGCCTGGTTAAAGATCTCCAGAAAACTGTATGTGCACTTTTCAAAATTTAGTACATATGTGCAGCACATGTCATTCACAGTCATTTTTGGAAGTGGGCACATGTACATTTACAGCTGTTTCTATTTTTAACCCTGTGCCTCTTCCCTTCCCGCTCCTTCCCTCCTTCCTTTCTCCCCTAATTCCCTTATGGTGATGTTTATTCCTGTTGATATTATTAGTCTCAGTTCACGTTATGCCATGTTTTCTTAATGTACACTGAGGTTACTAGGTCCATGTCCATGGCATATCTCTATTGTGCTCAGTTCCCCATCCCTTCCTCCTCACCCCTTGCCATCCTTCCTTTGGACACTTTCCTCATCATGAGAGGTTCATCCTCTTGTCCTCCTTGCATACATTCTTTATCGTTCTCTTTGTGTGTACCTGAAAAATGTAACACTGAGTGAAATAAGCCAGACACGGAAGCTTATTTATTGTATGGTATCTCTCATTTGAGTGAAGCAAAATATGGTCAGAGCTATTATACAAAGTACTGTACTACTTTTTCTAATGCTGTTTATTATGCCCATGTTTCTGTAAATATGTGGAAATCAGAATGATACAACTGCACATTACCTTTCAGGAGCAACAAATATTTCTTTGTGTTTCCTTGATTTTGTATGTTGTTGTTCTAGAAGTCAGCTCCAGAAAGGGACGAGAGGAGCAATAATTCCATCAAACTGAAATGTGAACATTCACTGTGGGCATTTTGGGACTCTCGTGTCTCTGGATAAACATGCTCCCTAAGAAGATATGGTGGTCTTAGAGATGACTGGTTTGGACTGCAAGGTAGAAATTGGGCGAGTACTGCACGTTGAATGGATGATGACTGTGTTTGAAGTGTGGATCTCTTGTGGATGTCCTAGTATTATTGTAGCCGTTTGTGAAGATCAAATGGAAACTACAATAAACAAATCCAGGCAGAATCAGAACCTGCCCAGATCTCTCAGGAATGAAGATATGGGTTATTGCAGCAGGTAAAATGCAAGATCACGTTAGATGCTTGCTCAAAACATATATATCTTTGCATGTTTT
>NW_004955638.1:29977-30948 GCF_000276665.1 Chinchilla lanigera
AAACATCAGTATGATCATACTGACATCCATCTTTATCCATTCTTGATGCAATTTTTAAGGTCACTTAAAAAGCTTCTTTTCTATTTATTTCACTGTATTCCCTTAAAACCAACATGCTGTGACTTGCCTTACCTCAGAGTACTTTCTTACTACCTTGAAACTTTTCCATTTCTTTATCACTCAGAAGACTATCACTGAATATTTTAACTTTTTGGCAAGTAGATCCTAACATCAAGGCATACATGTTTTAAAATGCAAAATTTATTCTTTGCTATCAATTGCAAGTAAGGACGACCTTTGCTAACCCAATATCACTGTTGGTATTTCAAAACTGTGAAAGTTTGTGCTGCAATAATAAGACATGTAACTTTTTTTCTAAATAAGTAATCAAGTGAAATAGTTATATCTTGGCATGCATGGTTTAGACAAATTGTAAAATAGAAATGTAACAGAGGAGAATGTGTGTGTATGCTTGTATGGGAGGTGCCATTTCTTCTGAAAATCTTGCTGTACCTCTCAATCTGAATTCTTTTAAGCTATGTAAAACTTGAGCAGTGGACAAAGCATGAGTACGGCTTGATGAACTGATACATTATGAAGCATCTTCTCAGTGCAGTCAGAGCTCATTTTCACACTCCCCTCCTAAGGATCCTGATTTCTCCAGGTGGATCCAAGTTTTCCCTTGTTCCCTATATGTGCAGGAGAAAATGGGTGATTAAAGAATTAAGGTGTGTCTGTGTAGGAGTCACTGGAACCCATCCTGCACCTATAGATTTATACTCTATGCAGTGTTGCCTATTCTAGTTGACATTTGAAAGTATAATATGTGTCAGCTTTGCCTGCTCACACAAATTGCTTCTTCCACACTTCAGGACTGTGCATGTGCGAGGCCAGAGGCATCCCTGAAAAGCCATTGTTGAAATCATGAAATGTTCTAGGTAAGGAAGAAGAGATGTGAGGATCCAGAATGT
>NW_004955638.1:32253-33366 GCF_000276665.1 Chinchilla lanigera
AGTCTCAGTAGAAAAAATTATTTGAACTTATGAATCCATAAACAGCGTGTGTTGTATCATTTGCAAATGTAATGTTATGAAAGATAAAGTACTGCTCATAAAATGTGTAATACTCTTGTTATTTATTTATTTATTTATTTATTTATTTATTTATTTCCCAGTACCAGGAATTGAACTCACGACGTTGCACTTGCCAGGCAGGCGCTGTGCCACTGAGCTAAATCCCCAGCCCTCATATATTTATTTTGAAGATTGTCTTTTCACCTTTTTTTTTTTTACCCTTTAACAACCTCCACTGTATCTTACACTAGATTGCAAATTAAAAAGTTTTTACATATGCGATGTTTTCTACATAAGTGTCATGTCATCAATTCCAGAGGAATGTTTTAAAATAGTGCACACTTTAAAATAGTAAGTAAAACAAAAATAATTAAAGCAAAAGCTCTCTTCCTAAGAAGGAATGAGAAGCACTTTGATGCATTAAATGTTAGAGCCCTTTAAATAAGGATGACACAATTGCCTGTTAGTTTCATGTGCTGAACAGAGCCTGACAATTATAACATCTTTGCAGCTATTCATTCACTTACATGGCAGCAATGAGGTAGGACTTCTCAATTGAATCTCAAATTATCAGAGCAAATTGGTAAAGAATTGGAATTTTCTTCATAAAAGCATCCGAGACCATCCTTAGTGATTTTTAAAATCTTTTTCTAATTTCAAGGCAGATTTTGATAAAGAGAAAGGGAACATATAGTACTTTTTTTCTTTTAAAGAAAACAGTGGTTTAAAACCTAAAAGAGTGGTGTCGAAGTTTAAAAGGGGATTGTAGGAGAGTAACAATGACTAGTACATTGCATATTCTTATCTTCAAAGAATTTGCTCACATTACAATATATAAGCATGAAAAACTGATCAAACAGTGTAGACCTGAACATTTCCTTTCAGTGAACTACTGACAATTAGTATAACCATCTTAATCATCTTGTGTGTATGTGTATGTATTTTTCCTTTTTCCTTCCTTCTTCTCTCCTTTGCCCCATTCCAGTTTCTCCTTCCTTTTGAGTGTTTTCTTCTCATTTCACAAGTACTAAAATGAAAGTAGTGGTGTATACA
>NW_004955638.1:39886-40987 GCF_000276665.1 Chinchilla lanigera
CTGTATTGTCTGTACTGTTCTTTTGCTATTTTGCAAAAGGTTGTCTGCCTCTTAATGTTTTCCTCCTTTTATTTTTAAAATTAAAAAAATATATAATTGCTACAGGGTTAAAGCCCTAATATAAACCCTCTATTTCGGACATAGGAGGAGCACTCCTTTCCTGCTGTTGCCGGCAGGGCCAATCCTTCACATCCTTCGCAGAACGCACTGCAGTTATCCAAGAAGGTAGATGGCTTTGCACGAGTTAGGTACATCATATGGAAAGAAACTAAACTGATTCCATGTCAGAGGGAGAAACCCACATCAGCAGCTGCTTGGAAACCTCACGAAGCTGGCACACGTTATCATAGGATTTCCAGTGCAGGAGTCTATAAGCACAGCAATGCTACATGTGGAGACAGATTCACCCTTTTTCAGCAAATTACATTGAAAATTATCTGTGACATATTGCAGGTTAGTGACGTGGTGGAGAACAGAGTAGGTCTTAGTATCACAAAAGTCCTTCAGGGAGAACATATCCCAGCATTTACATTAATGTGTGTCAAACCTTTTGCTAAATCCCATTCCTGCTTCTTTAATTTCCTTCTCTCCACGCCTATCTTTATGTCGTGTATTAGGATAAATCCGCAGTGCGTGGTGCTCGTGTCCATCGAAGGGAGTGAATACATATACTTAAAACACACTGATTCTTTTCACTAGATTTCTCACTACCCACTTCCTTCCCTCTGTCTCCAGGTAACTTTCCCTCATTTTCATATTGTGTTGCTGTTATTTTATTTCATTTTGCCGCATGTAATTGTTACATACATTGAAGGAAATTAGTGCAGGTACATGACACATCTTAAATGTTTTTATTACACTCTCCAAGGGCCGTCTGTGTCCTGGCCTCAAATCATTTATAAAATATCTGTAACCCTGCTTCTTATCAGTCTTTTCTTATTTTAAAAATAAAAGGAGGAAAACATTAACAGACAGACAACCTTTTGCAAAATAGCAAAAGAACAGTACGAACAATACAGTTACAAACAGAGTGGTAGGAAATTAACAATGTTTGTTGTATTACATATTGATATCTTCAAAGTGGTTTCCCATGAAAACAGA
>NW_004955638.1:41887-50582 GCF_000276665.1 Chinchilla lanigera
TCTTTTTACTCTGCTGGTGATTTCTTTAGATGTGCAGAAACTTTTCAGTAGGATGAGATCCCAGTTGTTGATTCTTTCAAGTGTTTCACATGCAGTTTGGTTTTTGTTCATGAACTCTCTGCCTACCCCTATGTCTTCAAGGTTTTTACCTACTTTCTCTTCCACTAGATTTAGTATTTCTGTTTTAATATTGAGATGTGTGATTCATTTTGACTTGAGTTTGGTGCATGGTGATAGCCTTGGGTCTATTTTCAGTGTTTGGCAGGTGGCAACCCAATTTTTCCAGCACCATTTATTAAAGAGGCTATCGTTCTCCCAGTGAGTTTTTTGGCCCCTTTATCAAATATTAGGTGGCTGAGTGTGTTTTTGGTTGTGGCTGTTTCTTCCAGTCTGTTGTATTGATCCTCAGGTGTGGTTTTCAGCCAGTATCAGGTTGATTTTTTGAGAGAAGCTTTGTAATATAATTTCATTTCGGGGATTGTGATTCCACCTGACTTGTCCTCCTTGCCCAGGATTGCTTTTGCTATTCTGGGTCCCTTCTGGTTCCAGATGAATTTAAGGCGTGATTTCTTGAGACCTCTGAGGTATGTTAATGGTAGTTTAATGGAAACTGCATTGACTCTGTACAACAATTTTGGTAGTATGGCCATTTTCACGATGTTGGTTCTTCCTCTCCATGAGCAAGGAATATTTTTCCATTTACTGAAATCTTCTTCAATGTCTTTTTTCAGAGAACTGTAGTAATCATTGAATAAGTCTTTTACTTCTTTTGTGAAACTGATTCTTAAATATTTCAATTTCTTGGATGTTATTGTGAAAGATATTGTTTCCTTAATTTCTCTCTCAGTCTGTTTGTTGTTTGTGTATGGAAATGCTATCGATGTTTTGGTGTTGACTTTGTATCCAGCTACACTGCTGAATTTGTTGATTTATTTAAGGAGTCTTCCTGTGGACTTTTTGGGGTCTTCAATGTAAAGTATCATGTCATCTGCAAAAAGTGATAGTTTTACTTCTTCCTTTCCTATCCTTATTCTTTTTATTTCTCTCTCCTGTCTAATTGCTCTGGCTAGTTGTTGCAGAACTATATTGAACAGGAGTGGTGACAGTGAACTTCAAATTATATAAAACAAGTCTAAACAGGCTTGAAAACCCATATAATTTATAACACTACTGTAACAGGGGACCTCAACACTCCATTCACTCAAAGAGATAGGTCAACTGGACAAAAAATCAGCAAGGAAATAACAGATCTGAACGAAAGCTGTGAACAAATGGACTTAGCAGATATATACAGAGTGTTGCACACCACAACATCAGAATACACATTTGTCTCAGCTGCACATGGGTGTTTCTGTAAAATAGACCACATCCTTGCCCATAGAGCATACCTTTCAAAATGCAGAAGAGTTGAAATTATCCCGTGCATATCATCTGACCACAGTGCAATAAAATTGGAAATTAACGACAAAAGCAACTTCAAAAACTCCATAAACACTTGGAAATTAAACACCAACCTCCTCAATAACCAATTGCTCACAGAAACAATTAAAGAGGAAATTAAAAAATACCTACAAACAAATGAAAATGTAAATACAACTTAGCAGAATCTATGGGATGCAATGAAAACAGGCCTCAGATTGAAATTTATAGCGTTGAATTCACACATAAGGAAAACAGAAAGAGAACAAATAAGTAGCCCAATGCTACATCTCAAACTTTTAGAAAAAGGAGAACAAGTCAGGCCCAAAGCTGGAAGAAGGGAGGAGATTATAAAGATTAGGACAGAAATTAATGCAATTTAGAGAAAGAAAACCCTCCAAAAAATAAATGAATCAAAGAGCTGCTTCTTGTCAGTCTTTTATTTTGCTCTTTATTTGTACTTTAGGTAACCAAACATGGTAGTTCAGCCTGTGTGGCTGAGTTCTCTCAGGTAACACTATGTTTCCAAGTTGTGTTCATTTTCCCACCACTGTCTCAAACCCATCTTATCTTAGAGCTGAGTTTCATTTCATTCTGTGCAGATGCTTCATGCAGTCACATAAATGCTGATAAGATTTAGCTGTCATGAAATAATTGTGATATAAATATTGACATGCATGTATGTCTGTGATATGTTGTTTCAGCTCTTTAGTGGACATAAGTAGATTGCAAATGTGTGTGCAATGGAATTTCCATAATTAGATTTGTGAAAAATATTCATAAAGCATTCAGTAGTAGTTTCAATACTTTACATTCACATAAAAATGAGTTCCTTTTCCACCACAGCTATCTTTAAACTTCCCAAGTTTCATAGTAATTGCTTTCAACTTTCACTGCTTGCTTAATATTTGTCTTTAATATTTCTTTGGATAATTAATGTCAATCCAATATTTAGAATTTCTTAAAAGATTTTTCACTGTTCCGTGACTTATTCTGACACAAGAAAAATTTTGTTTTCATTTTATGGTGTAAAACACACTGATAGACATGTAGATAAGAATAATTAAAAGAAATGTTAGAATTTTTCATCTACATAAGAAGAGAAAATAAATTTGGAACCAGAGAAAACAACAGACCAAATTGGTAAATGTAGATGCATACGTATCATGGCATTTAGTACAAATAAGAGAATACTGTATTTATCACACTTACACTTTCACGGGTTTGTTATTTTTAGTGTTTGCATCCGAAATGATAAGTTCTAAGAAGAGTGATAAAACAGCAGCGTGAGAAAGAAGGGAATAGGGAAGTTGGAAGAGTTTGATGAAACACAGTGAGATTACAGGCATAATGACAAAAAGAGGCAACCACGTTACTTTCTTAAATTTTAATTGCCAGTTTCTGTATTGCTGTCATTTAAAGAATTAGACATCCATGTAATTTACTAATATTCTTGCAATGCATTTGTATTTTTAAATTATTTTTTATTCTCTTTAATGGTTTAATCAATCATCTTGGGTTCATATTTTAAGGAATTGCATTTTTCTCAATCTTTCCAGGTGAAGCAATATTCCAAGAACACATACTACTTTAGAGCAACCATCAATTCTTGCCACACATGTAGCATCCTTGTTCCAGATTGCACTACACATAACTTGACGATACTGGTGAGTTCCTTGCACAGCTCTGCCAGAACTACTGAGGGAGTGCACCGTCACTGCTCTCCTGCAGGCTCTGAGAGGCTCTGTAATCAAGGTTTACAGTAGTCACATCTGTGCAGAAAGATGGGGAAAGACATGAAAGGAGAATTACATGGTATAATTGATGAAGAATATGCAAAATTAAATGCTAGTTACTTTGAGCTAGAGCCACTAATTGCTCAAGCTGATAAGAGTACATTATCCCATCTCTCTTGCCTGGGATTGAATATAGTATACTGCAGGGGAGGTGGAAATGCGTTGCACACTCATGTACATATGCGAGGAATGGAGATGAGCTATTCTTACCACATGTCACTAGCGACTCCGGCACGGGCAGCCTCCCTACATTACTCAGCCATGCCCCATCTGTGGCATCTCTTCTAGTTTCAAGGCTCTGCTTCTGCTTCAGCTGCTGCTTCTCTAATGCTGACTCTTTCACTCTTTGAACGCTCCGTTACCTCCCCCCATGTTTTAACTGAATGTCCCCCTACTGAGCCTGTCCTGTACAGTACAATGTCTTGGTTTTTAGAGCTGCAACCACGGAGTCTGTTCTGATGACAAAAAAGCCCTTATGTCAAGCCCTAAAGATTTTAGTACACTCAAATGTTTTAACATAATTTCTTTCCTCTGGTTCCCTGAATAAACGCAGATTCAACTTGATTTCAAAGAAACATATGGAATTTTAGAGGGAAAACTAACTTGACAGTTTTGGTTTGCAACTCTCAGAGAAAATATTTATTTCAATAAGGCAGATTTGTATCTTTTTGTGATGTAGGAAAAGCAGTGTCAATGGAATAAAGTATACTTTTCTGATAAGCTCTATTATTTACAGAAAAATGTTAGATGCACACAAGAATGACAAAGAAATATTTTTGTTAAACTTTTCTGACCAAAAATAATGTGAATCTCACCTGGTGTATCTCACTTACTTTCCCATGCTTTCTCCGACTTTGGCACTTAGAACACAGATGGTCTCAGACATGTGGTTAGCTTGATGTACTCATGGAATGAGCCCCTCTTGCACCTTGCTAATGAAACACATCACCTGCCAGGAAATAGTACCTATCTCAGAGATGAAGCCATCCGTATCGCAGGACAAAACCGAGAACTTCAAGAACTCATGAAGAACATAGCCACGCAGGTGAGCACCTGGCATGCTTCTTGGTGTTTGATTAAAGAGGTCCTCTCTGTGTTGGGATATGTGTGGAAATCTTTCACTTGGCAAAGATAATATTTCTACATTTCAACTCCATCTTGCATTTTCTAGCCTGCTATTAAACAACACAAGAGCCTTGGAGATTCACAGGGAAGATTCCAAGATCAGTTCATCTCACTATTTGTGTAGTTCATAAGTGTTGTCTTCTGGCATTGTACACAAAATTACTAAGGATGTGAGTCCTCCTGTGGTGGGTGCACAAATATTTTCGAGGAAGGGAACTCAGTGGAGAACCTGCAAAACAAATGTTTCCTGCGGTTATCCCAGGACACAGGGGTCAGGATTCTGCTCAGTACTTTCCCTTTTGTTCTTGCTCCAGTGGACAGAGCAGGAAGGGAGGTGGGAGAAAACGCAAATTAGCGTGGATCGCACCCCCACCTCAACCACTACTCAGAGGATCCGAGGAGGCCAGTGCACCAGCAGTGTCTGCAAGAACTAGTTCTGATTGGCATCCCAGTAGAAGAGATGTATGTCTCGTGGAATGGTCCTCATTTTCTAATTTATACAGCGAGACGATCAGTTTTGTTTTCCTTCATGTTTGTAAATGAAAATTGATTTCAGTATATATAATTTTGCCAAATAATTTCTTACACCTATGTTGAATTAGTATTTGAATATATATCTAATTCAGATAAAACAATAGTAACATTGGAAAAAAACTAAGGGATTTCTGAACTTTCCAGAAATAATGTACTATCTGAAGAATAGTATATGGTTACTTATATAAAAGAGGAAAGTTTACCTGTCATGTTTGACCTGAGAACATTTTGGCTGCTGTAATGTTCTCATTTTCATGAAAAAAGACTATTTTGAAAGTAATTACAAATAGTGTATTATCCTCAAAATATGTGAAATAAACACTTTTACATTCTAGGTAGACTTTTGACTATTATGTACATACTTTCTAAGTTTAAAGTTTCTTCTATGTTACATTTTCTGCTCTTTTCATCTCAAATTGATTCCTGTTCATATCACTGGGAGCACATACACTCAGCTGACTCATGTAGAGGTTCCATGATGGTCACTGGGCTCTGCCATCTCTGAGAACTCACACTTGCCAGAGGCCCAGAGAGGGCACAGGGATGTCTTGCTTCCTCCCTCACACAGTGAGTGCAACACTTGTTTGACTCAGATCTCCCCACCTCCACAGCACAGCTCTCACCACAATGGACAGCTGCTGCCACCTTCCTCTTTCATAAGCTCAATTCCCAGCAACTCCAACCCCAGGGAACTATAAACAGGCAGCTGGTCCTCATGAAACCCTGGAAGGTGCACTTCCTTGCTGGAACGTGAAACTTCTGATCTTCTTAGTTCATCCTACCCTGACCGTCTACATCTTATAGCACCAAGTGCAGTCCTTTCCGGGTCTAAGTCTTTGGTATGGGTGTAATATAGATAATAGATTCAGCTCAAAGAAATAAAAGAATAATGGTCATGTATCAGAAGATGTAAAGTACAGAGCGCACATCAAGAATGATTCAAGAAATGTTAAATTTCCTTAAACTAGGCACTAGAAGGTAACCTCACCAGCGTCCTTTGGTTTTATCATGTATTTATTCAAGAAGCTAATTTGTGGTCATTCTCCTCTCTATTTGGGAAGGAATATCCTTCCCCAGTGATCACTTGTGTGACAGATAAATGCCAACTATCGTCCTCTGGTAGCCTTAGATGGCTAACAGTGTCATGATATCCTGGTCAGGATCCATGAAAACTTACAGCCTTAGCTAAAGTGTACATTAATCTCTCTTCCCTACATCTGAATTGAACAAATGAAAGAAACATAGATAAAATCTATTAACAGAAGTAACAAATGTTTCTTATTTTGTGACAGTTTGATCCTGACATCACACGGAATGTAGACTATGCTGTCTGGACAGACCTTTCATTGCTGCGATCCGCTTATAAAGATGTTCACCTTCATACTACTTTTAATCTCCTCCACTGCCTGCTTTCTGATACCCGTGACATTGCTGAGTATCTGAAATTGTTCTTGTGTGGTGTTCTTTTTTTTTTTTTTTTTTTTTAAAAACTTGGGTTAATTTTTTTTTTTTTTTTTTTTTTTGGTTTTTCTCTGGTACTGGGAACCGAACTCACGACCTTGCGCTTGCCAGGCAGGCGCTTTGCCGCTGAGCTAAATCCCCAGCCCCTTGTGTGGTGTTCTTAAGTATGATAGATGCTAGGAGCACATTCATTCCTTTTTTTAAGGAGATGGCCTTTAACAGAGAATTTTTTGCAAATCTCCTTTCAGTTTTATTGCTTTTTAATAATATCTTGGGTGTAAGAGTACAAATTATTTCCTGTTAAAAAATAAAAGTTCACTGTTTGGCATTGGCAAGTTCTTCTATTTGTTTTGTCAAACTTTCTTTTCACCATTTAGTATGAAACCATAAGATATTCTACCATCATCACTGGGAAGATCCTCTAAAAAATGATCTAAAGTAACAGCCACCTTGCAAATAAGACAACTAAGACAAATAAGACAAATAAGACAATAAGACAAATAAGACAAATTATTTTAGAATTGCAGTGAATTAATGTGTCAGATTTTGAGCATTAATGAATTTCACAAATATAATTTCTAGTAGAATAAAGCATGATAAATTATCAGAATACTTTATGAAAGCCAGCCATGTTGTCTGAGCTAAAGTTCCCAGTGTACTGATAAACAATACAAGCTCTATTGTAAGAGCAAGGCCAGAGTAGCGTAAGATTTACTGACCACTCTCATAATTGCCAGGGCACAAATGTGACATGTCTTAGGTCTTTACCACGTGTCTTCTATCATGTTCTGCTGCATTCCATCTCCTTAGCATCATCTGGGAAACACTCCACATATTTCATTCTCTCTGGTTCTAGTAAGTCCAGTTCATTCACATTGCAAGTCTGTCTCATATGCTGCTAAATATTATTTTACCTCCCACTGTGGTCATCTAAGTAATATAATAGCTCACAAGATAGTCAGTTACTCTAATGATTTTTCTCCCCCTTTTGCCTCATCTTTTTGCCCTCACTAGTGTCAGATGAAATATAGGAACAGAAGACACAGCAGAGCCTTGACATCATTGGCCTTTAAGATACTGTCATAGGCTTCGCTTTGCTAACAGGGTTAAACTTAACCCTGCCTCAGTTCCAGGTATGTGACTTATCAGTCACTCTTAAGATTCTCCTGGGCCTTCACCAGATGAGAGATTTCTTGTTATAATCTTGTTAAACACAGTGATCTTGTTTCATTCTGCTGTCCACCCCAAGGCTATATTTTCCAGGGTTCTTTTCACCTTCTCCTGTACATCAACCAACTGTGGCTGACTAATGGGAAACTCTTGCATCATAACCACCAGAAAGAATGACATTTTTGTCAGAGGTCCAGGTGTTCAAAGGTTGCAGGTTGTTTCTGTCCCACCTGAAGAATGGGCTAGGCCAAATGGTGAACCAGAAAAGGTAACTTTTACTGAAGTTAGGAGAAGAAAAAGGAGCATCTATTTAAAGTAAAAGAAGAAAAAGAGGAAAAGGTGGAGAAAAGAGAAACACATAAAAGTTGAAGGTAGGTTATGAGTGCAGGGTGGGCCCCTGCAGAAACAGGAAGACAGCAGAGCAGGAAGATGGCCATGGTGCGAAGTCAGTGCGTGCCATCTTTCTTACCCTCTTAGATCTCCTTTGCTGGAAGATGCTCTGCTCAGGCATCCCAGCTCTGACTGACTGTTCACCTCCTGCTCTTCAGCCTCCATTCAGGACTTTGTAATTTCCAGGTTACATGCTGCCATGTAGCCTTTGTTCCCGTTCTTTTCTTTTTGTTTAATTAAACAATAAAAGAAGGAAAACATTAACAAAGAGACAACCATTTACAAAATAGCAAAAGAACAAAGCAAACAAACAATGCAGAGTTACAAACAAAGTGGTAGGAAATTAACAATGCTTGTTATATTACATCATGATATTTTCAAAGTGGTTTCTCATGAAAAGAAATACAGATACACAATATTGATCAATCAAGGAATCATTAATTGTCTCTTTCAGCAAAGAAATAGAAGACAGTTTTTCAACTATGTTAACTATCCTGTACATATATCAATTCAAAATGTCTCCTTTCCCTTTTCTTTTCCCACAGCCATGTTGGCCTTTACACTTGAGCATTTTCCTTTCATTTCATAATGTTTATTATACATCCTAGTTTTTATTCATTCTTTCAGGTTTTACACTAATGAGACAACGCGGTGCTTGCACATGCAGGTCTGATTTATTTCACTTATGAGTATGGTCTCTAGTTGTGACCATTTACCTATAAAAGCCTTGAGTTTATCTTTCTTTATAGCTGAGTAATATGCCATTATATAAAAGTACCACAATTTTCTTATCCAATCCT
>NW_004955638.1:51045-53510 GCF_000276665.1 Chinchilla lanigera
ATTTTTCACAGTTTGTGGGTTTTCTTTTAACTCTGATGGTGATTTCTTTATATGTGCAGAAACTTTTCAGTAGGATAAGATCCCAGTTGTTCATTCTTTGAAGTGTTTCATGTGAAGTTTGGTTTTTGTTCATGAACTTTCTGCCTATCCCTATGTTTTCAAGGTTTTTACCTGCTTTCTCTTCCAATAGATTTAGTGCTTCTGTTTCAATATTGAGATCTGTGATCCACTTTGACTTGAATTTGGTTCACGGTGATAGACTTGGGTCTATTTTCATTTTTTGTCAAGTGGCAAACCATCTTTTCCAGCACTATTTATTAAAGAAGCTATCATTCTTCCAGTAAGTTTTTTTGGCCCCTTTATCAAAGATTGGTGGCTGAGTGTGCTTTTGGTTGTGGCTGTTTCTTCCAGTCTGTTGCATTGATCCTCAGGTCTGTTTTTTAGCCAGTACCTGGTAGATTTTATGACAGTGGCATTGTACTATAGTTTCAGTTCAGGGATTGTGTTCCACCTGACCTGCCCTTGTTGCTCACCATTATTTTTGCTATTCCTGGACTCTTTTGGTCCAGATGAATTTAAAGAATGTTTTCTCTAGATCTGCGAGGTATGCTAATGATAGTTTAATGGGAATTGCCTTGAATCTATATAGCAGTTTTGGTAGTATAGCCATTTTCACGATGTTGGTTCTTCCTATCAATGAGCAAAAATGTTTTTCCATTTACTGAAATCTTCTTTGATCTGTTTTTTCAGAGTACTCTATTTTTCATTGAATAGATCTTTTACTTTTGTTAGATTGATTCCTAAATATTTCAGTTTCTTGGATGTTATTGTGCAAGGTATGGTTTCCTTAATTTCTCTCTCAGTGTGTTTGCTGTTTGTGTATAGGAATGCTATGGATATTTTAGTGTTGAGTTTGTATCCAGCTACCCTGCTGAATTTGTTGATTAATTTAAGGAGTTTTCTTGTGGAGTTTTGGGGTCTTCCATGTAAAGTATCATGTCATGTGCAAATAGTGCTAGTTTTACTTCTTCCTTTCCTATCCTTATTCCTTTTATTTACCTCTCCTGTCTAATTGCTCTGACTAGTATTTCCAGAAGTATATTGAACAGAAGTGGTGACAGCGGGCATCCTTGTCTTGTTCCCAATTTTAAAGCAAAAGCTTTCAGGTTTGTCCACTTAGAATGATGTTGGCTGTTGGATTATCATAGATGGCTTTGATCATATTGAGGTAAAACCATCTATTCCTACTTTCTGTAGAGATTTTATCATGAATGAACATTGCACTATATCAAAAGCTTTTCATGCATCTAATAAGATGATCATTTGGTTTTTGTCTTTGACTCCATTGATATGGCATATAACATTTATATATTTGCGAATATGGAACCAACCCTGCATTCTTGGAATGAATTCAACATGGTCATGATGTATGATTTTCTTGATAATTTGCTGCATTCTTTTTGCTAGTATTTTATTGAGTATGTTTGCATCTATATTCACTAGGGAGATTGGCCTCTAGTTCTCTTCCTTGTTTGAGTCTTTCTCTGGTTTTGGTATCAATATGATACTTGCATCCAGAAATGAGTTAGGGAGAATTGCTTCCTTTTCAAGTTCATTGAAAAGTTTGTGGAGTGTTGGTATTAAATTTCTGATTTTCTTCTAAAATTCTGCTGTGAAATCATCAGGACCTGGACTGTTCTTTGTTGGTAGTTTTTAAATCACATTTTCAATCTTATTAATTGATATTGGCTTGTTAGAAGATGTAAAGATTGTTGTTGAAGATATAAAGATCTTTATATCTTCTTGACTCAACCTTGGTAATTCGTACATATCTAGGAATCTGTCCCTTTCTTTTGAGTTTTCTGTCCTACGGGAGTAAAGATTTTCAAAGTAGATATTAATAATCTTCTGAATTTCTGTGGAATCTGTAGTAATTTCATCGTTTTCATTCTTTATTGCATGAATTTGAGTTCTTTCCTTCCTATTTTTTTGATAAGTTTGGCTAGGGGTTTATCAATTTTATTTATGCTTTCAACTAACCATCTCTTTGATTCATTTATTTTTTGGAGGGTTTTCTTTGTCTCAATTGCATTAATTCTGCCTTAATCTTTATAATCTCCTTTTTTTGGCTTTGGCCTTGACTTTTCTTCTTTTTCTAATAGTTTAAAATGCAGCATTAGGCTATTTATTTTATGTCTTTCTGTATGCCATATGTGAGAGTTCACTGCTATAAATTTCCTTGTGAAGATTGCTTTCATTGCATCCCACAGATTCTGTTAAATTGTACTTACAGTTTCATTTGTTTGTAGGTATTTTGTAATTTCCTGTTTAATTTCTTCTGTGGCTCATTGGTTGTTCAGGAGGCTGTTATTTAATTTCCAAGTGTTTACGGAATTTTTGAAGTTCGTTTTGTCATTAATTTCCAGTTTCATTGCACTGTGATCAGATAATATGCACGGAATAAT
>NW_004955638.1:54556-71714 GCF_000276665.1 Chinchilla lanigera
TTTTCCTCATCACAATTGTTCTTTCCTATGAGCAGTTTCTTTCCATTTCATAATATCTATTGTACCTTTTAGTTTTATTTACTGTTTTCTGCTTCGTACACTAGGGAGAACATATGGTGTTTACACATGTGGTCTGACATTTCATTTGTGAGTATGGTCTCTAGTTACATCCATTTATGTATAAAAGCCTCAAGTTTATCTTTCTAAAGCTGTGTAGTATGTATTGTATGAAAGTACCACAATTTTCTTATCCACTCCTCAGTTGATGGGAATTTGTATTGTTTCCACGATTTTGCTATGACAAATTGTACTGCTGTAAACATGGGTGCATGTATATCACTGTGGTATGATGTTTTAAATTCTTCTGGGAACATACCCAGAAGGGGCATGGGTAGGTTAAATGGGACCTCTAAGCATAACTTTTTGAGGAACTTCCAATTGATTTCCAGTGTGATTGCACCAATCTATGTTGACACCAACAGTGGAGAAGAATTCCTTTTTCCCCACAGCCCCCTCCCCCCAGGAATTGTTATTGGTTGATATCTTGATGGTAGCCACTATTACTGAGGTGAGATGAAATGTATTGTTTTAATTGGTGTCTCTCAAATGACTAATGATGTTGGACACTTTTTATTTATTTATTTCCCATTTGTATTTCTTCACGTGAGAAGCATGTATTCATGTCGGATGCCCATTTTTGGATTGGGTCTTTGGATTTTGGTGCTCTGAGCTTTTTCAATTCTTTAAATGTTCTCCACATAAATCTTTTTTCTGCAGGATCAGTTAGCTAAAATGTTTTCCCACTCTGAGGGTTGTTTTTTCACTCTACTGGTGATTTTGTTTGAAGTACATAAGCTTTTGAATAGGATAAGGTCCCAGTTTTTGATTCTTTGAAGTGTTTCCCATGCAGATTGGGTTGTGTTCATGAAGACTGTTTATCCCTATATCTTCCAAATTTTGACCTAATTTCCTTCCAGGAGATTTAGTGTTTCTGCTTTAATATTTGAACATTTGATCCACTGTGAGGTTAGTTTAGTGCATGCTGATTGAAATTGGTCTAGTTTTAGTCTTCAGCATAGAAAGCCTATTTTTCCAGCACCATTTAATAAAGAGTCTCTCTTCTCGTGAAAATACTTGGCTCCTTACTCAAAGGTAAGTTTGCCTAGTGTGTTTGCAGTTGTGCCTGCATGTTGTAATCTGTTCCACTGATCTTCAGGTATATTTTCTTGTCAATACAATGCTGATTTTATCACAGTAGCTTGGTAGTATAATTTCAAGTCAAAGATTGTGATGCCTCCTGGCTTGTCTTTGCTGCCTAAGATTGTTTTTGCTGTTCTAGGTTTCTTGTGCTTCCAGATGAATATTAGGAGTATTTTCTCTATTTTTGTGAGGTATAATAATGATATTTTGATCAGTATTGAATTATATTTGTATAGAAATTTTGGAAATATGACCATTTTTACTGTTAATTTTTTGTATCTATAAGCAAGAGATATCTTTCCTTTTTCGAATATCCTTTTCAATGTCATTTTTCAGTGTACTGTAATTTTCAATGTATAAATCTTTTACTTCCTCTGTTAGATTAATTTCTATATATTTCATTTTTGGGGATGCTATTGTGAAGTGTTTGTTTTACCTAATTTGTCTCTCAATAAGTTTTTTTTTATTTGTGCACAGAAATGCTATTGATTTTTGAGTACTGACTTTGTATTCAGCCATGCAACTGAATTTGGATATTATCTCTAGGAGTCCTTTGATAGAGCTTTTGTGGTCTTCTATGTAGAGTATCATATCAGTTGCAAATAATGATCATTTAACTTCTTCCTTTCCTATCCTTATTCATTTCATTTCTCTCTCCTGTCTCATTGCTCTGTCTAATGTTTCCAGAACTATGTTGACAATGAATGGTGATATTGGACATCCTTCTCTTGTTGTTGATTTTAGAGTCAAAGTTTTCAGTTTTTGTCCATTGAGTATGATGTTGGCCATTGGTTTGTTATAGATGTCTTTTATCAGATTGAAATAAAGCCCATCTATTCCCATTTTCTGTAGGGTTTCTATCATGAATGAGTGCTGGACTTTATTAAAAGCCTTTCTGCATCTATTTGGATGATCATATTATTTTTTTCTTTGTCACAGTTCATATGGTGTAATACTTTTTTGCTGTGTGTATGTTGAGCCATTCCTGCATTCCTAGGATAAATGCCACCTTGTCCTGGTGTGCAATCTTCTTGAGGATTTATTAAATTCTTTTTAAGGTGCCTTACTGAGGTAGCTCTACTAAATCCATTTGCTCACTAGTTTAGTTTAGGTCTGTTAATTCTTTACTGATTTCTTGAGTAGTTTATCTATTGCTATGTGACAGATGGGAATTCCAGTACCTTCTGCTGGTTGTTATTATGGTTTCTGTCTGCATGTCCCCACAATTCCCCATGCAGTCATGAGGTATTCTATATTTATGATTGATTTATGGTCCAGTGTTGGAATTATGAATGTGAATGGTACACCTGCCCCGGGGTGACTGCTTTATAGAGAATGTAAGGGAGGGAAACAGACTGCTTGCCACTCCTCCTTCCCTTTAATAGTGTTTCTTTTGCTATCTTCTGACACCATGAACTGTTGCTCTCTGGCGTGTACCACTCTGCCTTGGAGCCAGCTGAGTATGGACTGAAACCTCCACAAAAATGTGAGCTCAATAAAAGTTTCCTTCCTTAATTCTGAGTATCAGGTATTTTGTCTCAGCAAGGAGAAAAAGTAACCAAGACCGTTGTATTACTGCTTTTTTTTATTTTTTACATCTGTTAAATTTGTCATATAATTGTGTGCTCTTGTGTTTGGTCAATAGATATTTATGATTGTTAGCATTTCTTCTTGAAGTTTCCCCCTAATAAGTATGTAGTGACCTTCTTTACCTCTTTTGATCATTCTTGGTTTGAAGTTCACATTGTCTGCAAACAGAATAGCTTCCCTGGGTTTTTCTGGGTTCTTTGGCATGGAGTACTTTTTTTCCATCTTTTGACTTTGAGTCTGTGAGTTTCCTTTTGGTTTCAATTTGCTTCTCATAAACAGAATATTATTGGATTTTGTTTCTTGATCCCCTCTGATAGTCTGCTTTTTTGGTTTGGTGAATTGAGATAATTTACATTGATGGTTATAACTGATTTGTACTGGCTTATGTTGTTCATGTTTTCTTGTCGGTTCCTCCTTTTTTCCTTTATTTAATTGCTTGCTCTGCTTGCAGCTTTCTTTCTATTGTTGTCCTTTATATTGTGGTCACATATTTTTTTCTAGAATAGCTAACATTTTTCATGATGTGCATTTGGCACTCATAAATTTCTTCATTTCTTCCTTATGTTTGAAATATTTCATTTTTCCATTCATTTTGAAGAGTCATTAAGCAGGGTATATCAATCTGGGTTGGAAGTTATTTCCTTGCGGAATTTCAAATACCTCAGTTGAAGCTCATCTTGCTTTGATGGTTTGTGTTGAGGAACCTGTCATGATTCTGATGGGCTTTCCTTCATAGGTGATCTGTTTCTCTTCTCTAACAGCTTTTAATATTTTGTTCTTTTGCTGAATTTCTGGGATCTTGAATATTATATGTCTGGATGTAGGTTTATTTTGGTTATGGCTAATTGGATTTGTGTATGCCTCATTTAACTGTACATCAGATTTTATTTTGCATGCTTGGGAAATTTTCTTTATTACTTCTGCAAACAGTCTTTGTATGTCATTTGTGTTAAATCCTGCTGTTTCATTGACAGCTATTAATCTTACATTGTTTTTCTTTGCATCATCTTGCAGTTATTGAATTATTATTTCCTGGTTCCTTATTATTTCTAAGAGATCTTTCCTTTCATGATTGTTAGCTGCAATGCTGTTTTCACTGTCTGAAAGTCAATCTTCCTCTTCATTAATGAGGTTTTATGAGCTTTTGATGAATTTTTTAATATCCTGTATGTCTATTTGAATCTGTTTCATTCTTTGATTCCTTCCTAATGTTATGGTTTATGTCTGTGTGTCCCCCCAAAGCCTCATGCAGCCATGAGGCAGGCTTTTAGAGTTGATTGATAGTGGGTGTGAGAGCTATTTCACACCCACTATCAGGCTACAGGCCCTGGGGTGGATAGTTTGCATATGTAAGGGAGATGAAAAGGGTGCTTGAGGCCATTCTTCCCCCATTCCACTCTGGTGTGTGCTTGCTGCTTTGCTGTGTTCTGCGGACATGAGCTGTAGCTCTCCACCATGTGTGCCACTCTGCCTTATAATCTGCCAAATATGGACTGAAACCTCCACAAACTGTAAGTGAAATAAACCTTTCCTTCCTTAATTTTGGGTGTCAGATATTTTGTCCCAGCAAAGAGAAAAAAAGTAACCAAGACACCTATATTGTTTATTCAAGATTTCCATCATTTTTCTGCATTCTTGTTTTTCTTTATCTATATCTTAAATATACTGTGCAATTATTTCATTATTAGTATCATTTGATTTTTTACCTAAGGGATTACTTCTGATCTGATGTCATCTATGGCCTCATGGAGTTGTTTGTTTATTTCACTTGCTATCCTTTCAGAAATTTCAGGTGTATGATTTGCAACCTCTTCTGTATTCATGCCTCCTGGACTTGTTCTGGGTGGAATGGATGGCTGAGATTGCAATTTGCTTCTTCATTTGGTCATTTTTGAAGTTCTCAAGGTTCCCAGGGCTCAACCGCACTCCCACTATTTTATGGGATTGGCAGGGGCAAGTGCCATGTACCTTGGTGCTTGGTGTGGCTCTTGTGATTGTGTGCATGGGTGGTGTGTGGTTGCTAATACTCCTGAAGGTTTCATGGGTCAGCTGTCTTCCATTCTGGTGGGAGAGGTGTGTGGTAGCTCCCTGCACTGGATTCCTACTGGTCCAATAACCACACAGGAGATTGGAATAGGAGACATCTTTAGAGATAGATTCTTGATGGTCTATGAAGGACAAAAACGAAGCCCTTCAGTTTTAAATGTTCAAGCATTCATCAGTAGAACTCAGAGGTTCCAAGCTGATGAGGACTCAGCCCAGCTCCTTTGTTTTGTGGAGGTATTGTAGGTTGTGGTCATTGAGATTCCTGAAGTGGTCTGTGATTCATCCCATCTCCTACCCTGTTGTGAGACTGTCCTCAGAGCTCGCCATGCTGTCTGGGGCTCAGTGTGGCTCCTTTGCTGGTGGGAGCATGGTTGTTAAGCCTCCTTAACCAGTCCAGGGTTCAGCATGGCTCCCATCAAATTGAAGGGGGTTGTGGCATGGTCACTGAGCTTCTTGAAGCTGTTTTTGATTAAGTTCAGCTCCCATGAGGTCATGGGTGGTAGGCAGGGTATATTCACATTGGCCTTTAAGCTGACAAGGCCTTAGCCTGGAATATATTCTAAAGCAATAGAAATTGTTTGACTGTGATATATTAAGAACTGTTTAATACTTTTCTTCACCCACCCATGCATATCTATCTTACCTCCTAGAGCCACGTAAAATGCAGAGGAGGGTACTGATGGCAATACTACTTCACAACTAGAATTATACTGTAAATATAGGGAAAACGTTCAGAATTAGCTCATTAAAGATGGTTGAGACTGTCTGCATTGAGATAATTCTAACTTGTGCTCAAAGTATATATCTTCACCACCAAAAAAGAAGACTTCTGTGGTCATTAAGGCACAGTGGGATGCATCCATCATCACTGTACTTGTGGCTCCTGTTTCTTGTCCTTTGGATCTCATGGACAAGATTTCTAAGGCAACTTAAGTCAAAAACTCATCCATTGTTAGTGAGTCTGAAGTTCTCCCAATTTCCCTTTGCATTGCACAGGCAACCACTGATATTTGAAGTGTCCTCTAGGCTATGTGAATCCTTAACTGATTTTGATCAAGACCTTCCAGGACTGTGTTCAGATAACACTGACAAGTACACTGAGGCCCCTTGGAGACTTTCTGAGGCCTGTGGAATGGAAGGATACTGAAAATGTGGGATGTTCCTCTTAAACAATTCAATGACTTTTAATGGGACAAGCAGCATTACAAGGTGCTGTTTCATTTGGAGATGAATATCATATTGTTAATTTTAGAAGGCTAGAATACAGACAGCCATGGGAACAGCTAGTTCCTACTGGATCCCAATCAGTCCCTACACTGGATTCCTACTGGTCCAATAATCACATGGAAGATTGGAATAGGAGACATCTTCAGAGATAGATTCTTGATGGTCTATGAAGGACAAAAACGAAGCCCTCAGTTGTTTTAAATGTTCAAGCATTCATCAGAAGAAAGATGAGAACACCTCTGCCTTTTCAGGTCATTTTCACAAGGTATTGATAAAACATTTACCTCTGGCTCTTGATTCAGGAGAAAGATCAATTATTTTTATAGACATTTTTATTTAAGAAGTCAGCTGTAGATTTCAGGAAAAAGCTTCAAAGGATGTTTTTTGCTTCAGATAGCTCACATACTTTAGGGAGGATTGCTTCCTCAGTATTTTATAATCAGGAAAAGGAACAGGGCAAGGGAAGAAAATAATGAGTCCAAGAGGCAATATCTGTCTTGTTTGTGGGCTGAAAAGAAATAAAGTCTAGATCTAACTCTGAGGTCTCTTAGAAGAGCTTGATGTATGAATTGACATGCTACTAATGTGGAAAGCCAGGCTACTACATGGCTTTTGGGGGACAGTGATAAGTATCATCACAACAAGAGGCCCCTGAACCATACCTGATTGCAAAGGTGACCACTGGAAGCTGGACTGCCACATGAGACAGGGGCCCCAGGGTTCCAACTCACCTTACTAGCCTGTTGTACAAACTGTAGTGTCCCTGGGCATTCTCCACCTTGGCCTTCTGGTCAGATTTTCACCTCCTTAAAGATCCCCAGATAGTCCTAACTACTGTGGGAAAGCATCCTAATTTGGACACTGGTTGAAGTCTTTTGGTCCTTCTTTTCAAACTTGGCATTTTTTGCAGCTATCATACTTCAGTGAAAGGAGTCATTAGGTAGGAGGTAGCTTGCTATTTCTCACAACGTTTAGGCTGTTAATGAGATGAATTTCTCTTTATTCATTCATTTTAATTGCACCAGAAAATCCAGTTGTTTTCCCTCGGAGAGATATTTAGCTAGCTTGCATACTGTAATAATCATGCACCCACGTCAGGTATGCAGCCTCCTCCTTGAAGAGACAGTAATAAATACTGAATTATGGGCAGCTAAGGGTAGAATAGGTAGTGTAATGAGTGTCCCTGTGCAAATACACCTCAAGGGTTGCAGTGTTTTTCTTCACTAGAGAGAATAGCCCCCAAGTCCTGAAGCTAAAAGAGGACTATTGCGTATAATCAACAACTTAATGATGAAAGTTCTACTCATTTTGGCATTGTAATTAGCTGTGCATCACTCTAACCTTGGACATTCAGAAACCCAGAGTGAAGTGGAAGTTGTTACAGAACACTGGATTGGGCATTGAGGCCATTGTATAAATTCTCCTCATGGTACTCTCCTTTCTCCAACCCTGAAAGGTAGCAGCTTGTTTTCAGTGTTTAGAGAATGTCCCCTTTTGTTCTTCTTTAGGTACAGATTTCCAGTTTCATTTTGCTACAGAAAATTCTCATGACCAGTCTTCTCAAATGACTTGGTTTGTGCTTCCTCACGCCTTCGGAGACATCCTTCATCTTTTTAGACAAGTACTTTACCATGACATGACCTGTTATGAATTTTCCCAAGCAACACTATTGAATTATGTAGAGAACACACTGTTATGTGTCGCACAGTGGATGTCTCTACCCAAGGTGCCCATTCTCTGATGAACTTTCTTTTTAAAATTTATTTTACAAAATAAAAGAATGATAACATATGAACAAACTGACATCCATTTACAAAATAACATAAGAATAATACAAACAATACAGAGTTACAAAGTTGTAAGATATTAAGAATTGTTTTTGTATTACGTATTAATATCTTCAAAGTGGTTTCTCAGGAAAATAAATAGAGACATGCACAATTGATCAAAGAAGCAATCATTAGCTGTTCCTTTCAGTGAAGCCAAAGAAGACAGTAGTACAATTATGTTAGCTATCCTGTATATACATACATACATAATTTTCCCTTATTTCCCTTTTTTTGAATACCCCAATTTCCCTTTATTTTGAGCATTTTCCCTTTGCTTCACAATGTCGAACATATCTCTGAGTTTTTATTAACCCTTTCAGATTCTTACACTAGTGAGCTAATACATTGTTTACACAGCAGGTCTGATTTATTTTACTTATGAGTATGATTTCTAGTTTTGACCATTTACCTATGAAGGCCTTCTGTCTATCTTTCTTTATAGCTGACTAATATTCCATTATATAAAAGTACCACAATTTTTATACCCAATTCTCAGGGGATAAACATTTTTGTACTTCTACAATAGAGCAATTGCAAATTGTGCTGCTATGAACAAGGGTGCACATATATTGCTGTGCTATAATGTTTTTAGATCTTCTGGGAAAATACCCAGAAAGGGAGAACCCAGGTTAAATGGGACTTTCAATCTTATTCTTATGAGGAATCTCCAAATTGATTAGCATAGTGGTTTCACCAATCTACACTCCCAGCAGCAGTGGAGTAGTGTTCCTTCTTCACACAGCGTCTCCAGCATTTGTTATTGGTTGATATTTTGATGATAGCCATTGTTTCTGTGGTGAGATGGAATCTCAGTGCTGTTTTAATTTGCATTTCTCAAATGACTAATGATGTTGAACATCTTTTCTTGTACTTATAAGCCATTAGTATCTCTTCTTTAGAGAAATGTATATTCATCTCAGCTGACCATTTTTGGATTAGGTCTTTGAATTTGGGGGGTCTGATTTTTTGTAATTCTTTGTATGTCCTAGATTGAAGTCCTTTTTCTGAGGGGCAGTTGGCTAAAATTTCTTCCCAGTTCATGGGTTTTCTTTTTACTTTATTAGTGATTTCTTTAGATGTGCAAAGATTTATCAATAAGATGAGATCCCAGGAGTTGATTCTTTGAAGTTTTTCCCCTGCAGTTTGGTTTTTGTTCATGAACTCTCTGCCTGCCCCAATGTCATCAAAATTTTTATCTACTTTATCTTTTAATAAATTTAGTTTTTTGTTTTAATATTCAGTTCTTTAATCCATTTTGACTTTAATTTAGTGCATGGTGAAAGACATGGGTCTAGTTTTAGGCTTCAACATGTGGAAAGCCAGTTTTTCCAGCACCATTTATTAAAGAGGCTATCTTCCTTCTATTGAACATGTTTGGCCCCTTTGTCAAAGATAAGGTGACTGAGTGTGTTTATTGTTACCTCTTATAATCTGCACCTTATAATCTGTTCAACTGATCTTCAGGTCTGTTTTTGTGCTAGTACTATGCTGATTTTATCACCAAAGCTTTGTAATATAATTTTAAGTCAGGAATTGTGATACCTCTTGCCTGCCTTTCCTTTGTTTCCCAAGATTGCTTTTACTATTCTAGGCCTCTTCTGGTTCCAGATGAACTTTAGGAATATTTTCTCTAAGTGTGTGAGGGACACTAATGGTATTTTAATTGGGATTACATTGACTCTGTACAACAATTTTGGGAGTATGGCCATTCTCACAATGTTGGTTCTTCCTATCCATGAGCAAGGAGTATATTTCCATTTTCTGATATCCTCTTTGATCTCTTTTTTCAGAGTACTATAATTTTCATTGTATAGATCTTTTACTTCTTTCATTAGATTGATTCCTAAGTATTTCCTCTTTTTAGATGCTATTGTGAAAGATGTGGTTTCCCTAATTTCCCTCTCAGTCTGTGTACAGGAATGCTATTGATTTTTGAGTATTAACTTTGTATCCAGCTGTGCTACTGAATTTGGTTATTAAATCTGTAAGCCCTTTTGTGGTGTTGTGGGAGTCTTCTGTGTTGAGTATCATATCATCTGCGAAGAATACATCTTTACTTCTTTTCCTATCCTTATTCCTTTTATTTCTCTCTCTTGTCTAATTACTCTAGCTAATATTTCCAGAACTATATTGAATAGGAGTGGTGACAGTGGACATCCTTATGTTGTTCCTGATTTTAAAGTGAAAGCTTTCAATTTTTGACCATTTAGTATGATGTTAGCTGTTGGTTTATCATAGATGGCTTTGATCAGCTTGAGGTAAAGGCCATCTATTCCTATTTTCTGTAGGGTTTTCATCATGAAATGAGTGTTGGACTTTATCAAAGGCTTTTTCTGCATCAGTGGAGATGATCATGTGATTTTTGTCTGGCTCTATTGACATGGTATGTTACATTAATTGATTTGCGTATATTGCATCATTCCTGCTTTGCTGGAATGAATCCCACTTGGTCCCGGCATATAATTTTCTTGATGATTTAATATTCTGTTTGCAAGTATTTTATTGAGAATTTTTCCATGTATATTCATTAGGGAGATTGGTCAGTAGTTCTGACCAATCTTGGTTGGGTCATTCTCTGGTTTTAGTATCATAATAATACTTGCCTCCAGGAAGGAGTTGGGGAGAATTCCTTCCCTTTCAATTTCTTTAAAGAGTTTGAGAAAAATTGATGTTAAATCTTCCCTAAATTGCTTGTTGAATTCAGCTGTGAATCCATCAGAACCTGGGCTTTTTTTCCTTGGCAAGTTTTTAATTACAATCTCAATTTCACTGGCTGGTATAGAGTTACTCAGGGTTTTTATATCTTCTTCATTCAGCTTTGGTAATTCATATGTATCTAGAAATCTGTCTATTCCCTCTGTGTTTTCCATCCTATGAGAGTAAAGACCTTCAAAGTAGGTACTGGTGATCTTCTGAGCTTCTTCAGGATCTGTAGTGATTTCACCCCTTTCATTCATTATTGCGTGTATTCCAATTTTTTATTTCCTTTTTAAAATAAGTTTGGCTAGGGCTTATTATTTTATTTATTCTTGCAAAGAACCAACTCTTTGATCCATTAATTCTTTGTGTTGTTTTTTTTTAAGTCTCCATTGCATTAATTTCTGCTCTGAGCTTTATAATTTCCTGCCTTCTTTGGGCTCTGGATTTGACTTGCTCTTCTTTTCTGAGGAACTTGAGGTGCAGTGTAAGATTTTTTTCTTTGTCCTTGTTCTGTTTTCCTGAGGTGGGAGTTCACCAGTACAAATTTCCCTCTGAGGACTGCTTTCATTGCATCCCACAGGTTCCTTTAGGTTTTCCGTAGGTTTTCATTTGATTGTAAATAGTGTTTAATGTCTGCTTGATTTCCTTTGTGACCCATTGGTTTTTCAGAAGAATATTTAATTTCCAACAGTTTATGGAGTTTTTGTGTTTTGTTTTGCATTAATTTCCAATTTCATTGCACTATGATTTGACAAGTATACATGGGATATTTTCAATTCCTTTGCATTTACTTAAATATGTTCTATGTACTAGTATATTGTCTGCTTTGGAGAACATCTCATGTGCACCTGAGAAGATCATGTATTCTGATGCTGTTGGGTGAAATAGTCTGTAAAGGTCTACTAAGTCCATATGTTCACACCTTTGATTAAGTTCTGTTATTTGTTTCCCAATTTTTTGTCTAGTTGATCTACCTCTTTGTGACAATGCTGTGTTGAAGTCCCCTATTAAGATTGTGTTGCTACTTGTTTCATTTTTCATGTTTGTTAGAATTTGTCTTATATAGGTGGGTGCTCCTATATTTGGTACATAGATGTTTAAGACTGTTGTCTCTTCCTCTTGAGGCTTCCCGCTCACAAGTACATAGTGACTGTCTTTATTTCTTTGATTGTTCTTGGCTGAAAGTTCATGTTGTGTGCAAATAGAATAGCTACACCTGCTTTTTTCTGAGTTCCTGTCACATGGAGTATAGTTTTCCATCATTTAATTTTCAGTCTTTGAATTTCCTTTTGAGTCAAATGTGCTTCTTAAATACAGCGTATAGTTGGATTTTGTTTCCTGATCTCCCTGCTAGTCTGCTTGTTTTGGTGTGTGCACTGAGATTATTTACATTGGTGGTTATAACTTACATATACTGGCTTATCTTTGTCATGATATTATCCTGCTGTTGGACCCACTTTTCTCCCTCTATTTAATGGCTTGCTCTGCTCAGTGGTTGCTTTGTGTTGTTGTTCTTGAAATTGTGGTCTGTTTTATCTCTTTCTATAATATCTTTTAGTAATCTTTGTAGGATTGTTTTGGTGCTCATGAATTTCTTCAGTTGTTCTTTGTCATGAAAATATTTTATTTCTCTATTAAGTTTGAAGAATAGTTTTGCAGGGTACATCAATCTGGGTTGGAAGTTGTTTTCTTTCAGTACCTGAAATACTTACTCCAAGCTCTTCTTAACTTGATGGTTTGTGTTGAGAAATCTGTCATGATTCTGATTGGCTTTCCTTTATAGGTTATCTGTTTCTTTTCTTTAATTGCTTTTAATATTCTGAGCTCTTGTTGAGTTTCTGGGATCTTGATTACCATATGTCTGGGTGTAAATTTATTTTGGTTATGATTAACAGGAGTTCCATACGCTTCACTTACCTGGGTGTCTCATTCTTTTACCATGTCTCGAAATTTTCTGCTATTATTTCTGGAAATAGTCTTTTTATGTCATTTGTGTTGATACTTGCCATTTCTTTAATAACTATTAATCTGACATTATTTTTGTTTGCTTCATCTTGCAGTTATGGAATTGTTATTTCCTGGTTCCTTGTTGTTTTTCAGAGATCTCTCCTTTTATGTTCACTGGTGGCAATGCTGTCTTCATGGTCTGAAAGTCTATCTTCAGCTTCATTCAGACAGTTTTGCCAGCTTTCAATGGAATTTTTAATTTTCTGGATATCTGTTTGCATCTGCTTTATACCTCCTAGCTCTTTTCTATCTTGTTCTCTGAAGGTTTCCATGAGTTATCTATGCTCTTCTATTTTCTTGTCAGTGTCATGTTTGGATATGTTGAACACTTCTTTTATTACTGTTGTCATTTCTTTTCCCACCGGAGACATTATTTGTGATATGATGTGTTCTATAGCCCAGTGGAGTTGTTTCTTTACTTCATTTGCTATCATTTCAGAAATTTAAGGTGCATGACTTCCAGGCTCTTCTGTGTTGATGTCTTCTGGACTTGTTTTGGGTGGTGTGGAGGTCTAGGGTTGCATTTTGCTTCTTTGTTTTATCATTTTTGAAGATCCAGAGGCTCCCTGGAGGGCAGCCTCACTTTCCTGGCTGTGTGTGAGTGGCGGGTTGAGAGTCTGAAGATCAACAGTGCTCAGTGTAGCTCCTGTGCTGGTGAGCATTGGCAAGGTGGGGTCCCAGATGCTCCCGACCTTTCTTACATTCAGTTGGCTCCTAGCCGTGTGTGGGAAGGGCAGGAAAAGCTTGCCAGCGTTCCTGAGACTGTCTGGGGTTCAGCCCAGCTTCCACAAGAGTACGGGGGATGCAGGTCGTGTTCACCGAGGCTTTAGATACTACCCAGGACAGAGCCTGCTTCCCACCCTGGAAGGGGTGGGGTGAGGGTGGATTCCTTGAGGCCACTGACTCTGTCCAGGTTTCAGCTAAGCTCCTGGGGGCGGTGAGTGTGAGTTGTTCTGGCAGTTACCACCAAGGCCCCAGGAGTTGTCCAGGACTCCACATGCCTCACACACTAGTAAGAGAGGCACCAAAGTGGCTCACCAGAGTTCCTATAGGTGTCTGATGTTCAGCCCAGCCCCAGCATATGGCTGTGGTGAGTAGGTACTGAGGCCCTTGGAGGTGCCTGGGGTTTCACCTCCCTTGCATGCTGGTCAGAGTGGTACTGCCATGACTTCCTGAAGGACTTTCTGAAGATGTCCAGGATTCAGCCCAGCCTGAGCAGACACTCTATAGGCGTCATGGTAGCCACTGAGGCACCAGAGGGTGCCGGAGGTTTCCACTGCCTTTCACAGTGGTCAGAGAGGCACTGCTGTGGCTCACTGGGCTTCCTGAAGATGTCCGGGATTTAGTCCAACCTTGGCAGACACACTATGGTTGTGGCCAGTAGCCACCCAGGCCCCAGAGGATGCCTGAGGTTTCACCTGCCTTGCATGCTGGTCAGGGAGGCACTGCAAAGATTCACTGGGCTCCTGAAGCTGTCAGGTGTTCAGTCCAGCCCAGGATGAAACACTATGTGTGTGATGGATAGCCACTGAGACCCCAGAGTGTGCCCAAGGTTTCACTTGCCTTGCTCGCTGGTCAGGGAGGCAAAGCCACGACTCACGGGGCTTGCCAGATATGTCTAGGGTTCAGCCCAGCTCTAGCACACACACTGTGGGTGTGGAGGGCAGCCACCAAGATCCCAGAGGGTGTCTGAGTTTTCGCCTGCCTTGCACACTGGTCAGGGAGGCAAAGCCACAACTCACTGGGCTTCCTGAAGATGTCTGGGGTTCAGCCCAGCCCAGGCAGACACATTATGGGTGTGGGCGGTAACCACTGAGGCCCCAAAGTGTGTCTGAGGTTTCGCCTGCCTTGCACACTGATCTGGGAGGCAAAGCCATGACTCAAGAGTTTCTTGAAGATGTCCTGCTTATTTGATTTTTCATGTCCATTAATAATTGTTTTGTATGGTTGGGTGCTGATGTGTTTGGTGTATATATATTTATTTTTGTTATCTCTTCCTCTTTCTATTTTCCTCTAACAAGTATGTAGTGACCTGCCTTAACCATTTTCATAATTCTTTTTTTTTTTTCCAGTACCGGGAATTGAACTCAAGACATTATGCTTGCCAGGCAGGCACTGTACTGCTGAGCTAAATCCCCAGCCCTACGTTTCCATAATTCTTGAAGTTGACAGAATCTGCAAAAACATAGCTTCTCCTGATTTTTTTCTGGGTTCCTGTTGCATGGAAGACTTTTTTCCATCCCTTGAGTTTCAGTTTATGAATTTATTTTGGCATTAAATGTGTTTCTGTTACACAGCACATTGTTGGATCTTTTTTATGAATCCGCGCTGCAAGTGTGTTTCTTTTGATTGGTGAATTGAGTCCATTTACAGTAATGTTATAACTGACATGTATTTGGTTATCTTTGTCAGGATATTTTCCTGCTGTTGTTTTTCTGCTTTTACCCTCTATTTAATTGCTTGTCCTGACTGGTGGTTTCTTTCAGATGTTGTTCCTGGAATTGTGGTCATTTTTGTTTCTGTGTAAAATATCTTTCAGTACTTTTTATAGCATTGCTTTGGTTTTCATAAATCTCTTCAGTTGTTCTTTATCATGGAAGTAAGTTATTTCTCCATGAATTCTGAAAGATAATTCTGCAGTGCAGATCAGTCTGTGTTGGAGATCTTTTCTTTCAGGACTTGAGATTCTTCACTCCAAGCTCTTCTTGACTTGAGAGTCTGTGTTGAGAAGTCTGCTGTGATTCTAACTGACTTTCCTTTATAGGTCATCTTTTTCTTTTCTCTAACGGCTTTTAACATTTTGTTCTTGTGGTTAATTTCTGGAATCTGGATTATGAATTATCTTTGTGTAGTTTTGTTTCGGACAGGAATTTTTGGAGTTCTAAATGCTTCATTTATTTGTGTCGATTCCTTTATAAATGTTGATATTTCCTTTTTTAACCTGAGTGATTTAACCTGATCTGATTTCCTTTGTAGCTTCATGGATTTGTTTGTTCCTTTCAGTTGATATCATTTCAGAAATATCAGTTATATATCTTTCATTTTCCTCTAACTTGTGGCCTGGACTTTTTCCTGCATGTCCTGGAGGCCTGAGGTTGGATTTTTCTCCTGCATCTTGTCATTCTTCTATTTCAACAGTTTTTATTTTGTTGTCTGTGTTGATCCTTGAAAAATTTTTTACAATGTATATTTATTACTAGTATCAAGGTGATTCTAGGCAAGAATTGTTGATCTGCATCTCTGTGTAGCAGGTTCTTTTTTGTGTCTGTTCTAAGATCTTCCGTTCCCAATTAAGAGCAAGACAATTGCATCTGTTGTGCTCAGTCACTTATTCTTGGGTGCTAGGTTGTGTTGAGGTTATTATCTCAGAACTTCCCAGCATTCTTATAAAAGTGAGAACAAATAATTAAAATATGTGACATCCTAATTAAAGTAGTATAATTGGCAGTGACAATAGTCTTATGCACAGTGTAGAAACTGACAAACTGTGGTAACTATTTATTTTGTAGCTTTACCCATAAAAGCAAAATCTGCAGTGATATAACCGACCTGATCATAAATTGTGAGCTTGTGTGCAAAGTGTTTTGCCTCGGTAGACTGATTTTAGCTTGTCCTGCAGAAATGTATGTAGGAAAGTATATAGAAGAGGGATAAGTGAGAAGTAGTGAATTAGAAGCCAGACTGGAGGATGAAGGATGATCACACAAGCTTTGGGAAACTAGAGAAGGGAGAAGAAGAGGAAGAATGATGGCCTAGGAAGAGATTTTTGACGTTGACCAGGAGAATTAGAAGTACGATTCACTCATATGAAAGTATTATTAAGTGTAGAGAGGTAAATTGAAGAAAGGGAGTGAGAAGATGAGTAGATTAAGAGAAATTATAGGTAAAAGACAAACAGAAAAGAAACGGGAAACAAAACACAAACCAGCAAAAATAAAATAAAATAAAATAAAACCACATTCTTTTGTTGTCCACTGCGTGTTGAAAACTACTGCATAACACTGCCAAGCCTGCAGTAGAGTTTGTGCTGTATTTGAGGCTGTCCTTGGCATCCAGATGTGGTGGTCTGGGTCCAAAGTCTTCAGCTAGTACTTTCTGTGTGCTCCTTACTGGCCTCCCCCATGTTACCTTGTTTTTGTTGGTGACAGCTCTCTCTCAGTTGCTGTGCTGTTTTTCGAGATAGATACGGGGCCGTTCCCAGTCCCAGGCACTTTTGACTGCTCTTGGTCCTTGGTAAGCCTCTGTGTTCCCCTTTCACTGGCAAGTCTCTGTTCTCTCAGGTTGTCTGTTGCAAGGTCGTGTGCGATGCTGTGACATGGTCTGTGCTTCCACTCCTACTTTTGTAGGCCACGGATGCTGAGTCCCAATTTGCACTCCTCTCCTGAGGTCGGGTGCTGCCTTCCCATTCTTTGCTTTACAAGTTCTGCTGCCACCGTTATGTGCCTCTTCTGTAGTCTGTAACTTCCTCGAGTGAGATGGGTGATGCTGAAGGGTGCATTTCTGCATCCAGGCCAGCAGCATGAGGACAGCCCTGGCATGCACAGTCACGAGGTGCTGGG
>NW_004955638.1:71938-78232 GCF_000276665.1 Chinchilla lanigera
ATGGAGCAAAAAGAAAAACATTAAAGAACACAAACAAAAAAAGAAAAATTAACCATCATAAGCAAGAAGCAATTCATGTCCACAGAATTTACTACTGAACTGTCACATGTTCTGTTTGGAGAAAGGCAGACGAGGCTCAGGACCCTATATAGGAAGTCTATTCTTTATGGCTTGATTTAGTCACATTACCTTAGTACAACTTTTCTTTTCCTTTTCTCTTCCTCTTCCTCCTCCTCCTCCTTCTCCTCCTCCTCTTCCTCCTAGTCCTCGTTCTCCTTCTCGTTGTTGTTGTTGTTTGTTGTTATTGTTGTTGTTGTTGTTGTTGCTGTTCTTCTTCTTCCTTCTTCTTCTTCTTTTTCTTCTTCTTCTTCTTCTTCTTCTTCTTCTTCTTCTTCTTCTTCTTCTTCTTCTTCTTCTTCTTCTTCTTCTTCTTCTTCTTCTTCTTCTTCCTTTCTGGCATGCAATTTGGCAACCCATCAGCAAGCATGTGGACTGTCTGGTTGTTTTATGAAGTCTTTTATATATGTTTGGCTACATCTATTAGTCCCTTATGTCAGATTGATTTTAGTTTCACAGTGTAAGTCCAGCCCCTTATTCTAATTACATGAGTTTCAGTTGAATTTTTCTGCGTAGCTCTGCATGAGGTCTTCCTCTATTCTACCATGTTGTCCATTCAATCTAATCGTAGTCTTTTTATCTTATAATTTTGTCCATGTGTACCTGTTTCTTTGATATTGTCTCCTCCAGACTTAAAACTGTATGACTAACCTAGAAAAGCATTCCTGGTATCTACTGAGAGTACTGAAGGACACAATCTACGGAGTATCTCTGATGGCCAATCACAACTGTGATCCATTTCACCAGGAAGTACCCAGAGTGGGCATCACTCCCTGACCCCTCACAGCAATGAACATTATACTTTCAGAAGGGTGGAATGTTATAGACAGTTAAGGTAGGTAGAAATATAACCAGTCAAACAGGCCTGGCCCCTTGAGGTAGTCAATGAAGAAGATGAGAATACATTATAACTGTGGTTAGAGACACATCTGTTGAAGGCCAGGGCTCCAGATGAGGATGGAATGACCATGCTTACAGGATTCCCAAGGGATAAGTAATATAGTATAGTTGGCATGGCTTGGTCCAATAAAGTCTAGCTGGACATCAGTCAGTCAATCTTTTGGGTGACCAGGACTCCTGACATATTTTCTATAGAAAGGTCTTGTTCTTTCCTGGTATAGTTGCTACATGACTTGCTTCCCCATTACTGCAACATTCGCTAAGAGGCTATACTTGTAATCATCTTAATTGATCACAATTTTTTTCCACAGTGTACCCACTTTGTGAATTTGCACAACCTTGTGATTTTGCTCTAGAAAAGATCTTTAGAATATACATCTTCAGCACCACACTGGGGCCCCCTTCTGCATCTTGGGAGCTCTTTCACTCAATGAAAAGTTCCTAGTCTCAACCTTCAAAGTTTCTTAGAATTCGTTCAATTCGTTCTGCATGTTGGTGTGTTGGAAGTTATACTAATTCCCTTATATCATTTGAAGGTCCTATATCAAGAGAATGAAGTTGGGACAAGGGGCCCTTCTTCCTGTTTCCCTATGTGGCTAAGTTGCGCAACACAGCCCAGATGACCTCACCACTCTCTGGGATCAGAGACCCTCTTACCTGTCTCGAGGTGCCAGTGACTTGCACTGGGCTAACTTCAGGGACTAGTCCACAGCCAGCAGTCCCTTGTGGTCTGGGAGGCAAGGCCCCAAATCAGGTGGCTGCTCCATTGGCACCACATCCTGCACCTCAGAGAAGTCCCAGAGACAGGGGTAAGTATTGAAGTTCAAACCCCTTTTTCAGTGCAGATATTCAACAATGCAAAGAATGGCAAAGCCATTTTCAGAGAATCACAGTAGATTTGCAGATACATTCCAAATTGTGATGTTTGATTTTAATCTATCATGGTTAGATGTCCAACTTCTTGTGGCCACTTGTTTTACCGTACATAAAACATAAAGTGTTCTACAGGAGGCTAGAAGATATGCAGGTAAAAAATATCCTACTGGAAGACAAGGAAAACATCTTAGACAGGTTGTCATGTCTCTGACAGAACTAAATTTTATGTATAATACTGGTAATGGATTAGAAACGAGGTCTGACATGATAGCTGCTCTTATCATGGGATTGAAAATATGCAAGAGAATCTGTTAGTTGTGAAATGGCAAGAGAGGTGACACAGGGCAAGAATAATATCTAGCTCTCCTCCACAGTCAATTAGTAAAGTCTTTCAGAAATATTCAAACTGAGTTAAATCTTCTAGAGAGAAATAGGCACTAACTTGGCATCATTTCATTAGTCAATCAACCCTAGATGTGCACAGAAAATTACAAAATCCCTCAGGTGAGCCCCAGACTCCCGAGACTAATCGCTGATTATAGCCTTTTCTGTGTTTGGGATATAGATGAGGGTTAGAAAGAAAGCACCAGAGTATAGCGTTCAGAGAATTGTGGAGAATGGATACATAACTATATTGATCCTGTGTTGGAACCTCCTCTGTGTGTGAGGAGGCTGAGGTGCCTGACTCATTGTGGAATGATTTTTGCTGCTGCCAAAGAAGGGACCAGCTAGTCAAACCCTCATCTTCTACTTTAATAAAGAGGATTGACGTGCCTCCATGAAGAGGGTGACTTTCTTTCCTTCCACAAGCTATAAAGAACTACAGGAATTTATGTCTGTCAGGAGGAACTGAGGAAGGAGATTAAGGCATTGTAAATCATGACTGGACAAAGAGATTTGATCTGTCAATCACAGAGATTTCAAATTATGGTAGGAATACATGCATGGGGCAACTTTAGAGGCCTGAATGGAACAGTCTGCACAGTGTGTGAATATGTTATAAGAGGTGGCAGCCACTGACTTCATTGCCACTGTCCTGTTCTCACAATGGCCTTCCTTGCCAACAGGGTGTATCTTCTCTTTCTTTCAGAGCAATTCTTCCTCTTGAGAAGTTTTCTTAGCACCCCTTTCTGTACTTTTTCTTCTTTGTGTATCTTGATTGAACTTTGAATTTTTGTATTCATTAGTTGAGTCGTCTCATCAGTTCTTTGAGCAAGACAAGAGCCTGGCAGGGATAATGGGGCAGCTCCTTGTCTAATAACACAATGACTCAGTTTTATGAAAGTGGAGTAGATTTTTCTCCTCAAAGAGACCCCCAAACTGAATATATATTTATTAGTATAATAAAGCGAGAATAAAGGACAAAAAATCTCCAGATGCTTGTTCCATCAATTAAGAACATTGAAATCAGTACCAAAAAATTACCATGCACTGCCTCCATCACTCATTTAAAAATTCCTGATGAAACCTCATTATCTTGTGTATGCATTTTTTTTTTTTTTTGTTTTTGTTTTTCTCCGGTACCGGGAACCGAACCCACGACCTTGCCCTTGCCAGGCAGGCGCTTTTCCCGCTGAGCTAAATCCCCAGCCCCTGCATTTGTTAAAATCACATGAAAAAGTTAATTATTTTATTAAAGAGATGTGTTGTAATTATTACAGTTAAAAAACAAATACTTGAATGGTATAAATCTTGCAGTTAGTTAATGTAATCTTAAATGAAATGTGTAATTATTGTCATTTCTCCAGAATGGTAGTATTGATTTTTTTTGTTGTTGTTGTTATTGGATATTGAACTCAGGACCTTGTACATGCCAGGTAGACACTAGTGCCACTAAACTATATCCCCGTCCCTCTACAGAATGGTAGTAAAACTTTGGACAATAAATATTTCTGATGTGAAGCCTGATATTGAAGAAATTTATATGTCAGGCTGGAGAAGTAAATTTTATCTTATTTACTTTACCTAGGATAAAGAAATTTAGTTCATAGCTAGAAAGTTATTCATGTTGACTCATTAATTGGGAAAAAATTTTAGCCAACTATTCCTCAGACAAGAGACTCAAGTCTAGAACATATAAAAGATTACAATAAATCAGGCTCCCATGCAAAGACCTAATCCAAAAGGGCATCTGACATGAATACACACTTCTCAGAATAAGAATTACAAATGGCAAATAAATACATGAAAATAATGTTCAACATTATTAGTCATTGAGAGATGCAATTTAAAACAACACTGAATTCCATCTCACATTAGTAAGAAAGGCTACCATTAAGAAATCAACCAAGCGTAAATGCTGGAGGGTCTGTGGGGAGAAAGGAACTCTTCTCCACTGTTGTAGCAATGTAGAGTGGTGCATCCACTCTGGAAATCAATTTGCAAATTCCGAAAAAATTAGGACTAGAGGACCCATTTAACCCAACCATTCCCCTTTTGGGTATTTTCCCAGGAGGACTAAAAACATCATATGAGAGGGATATATGTGCACCCATGTTTCCAGCAGCACAATTTATCCTAACAAAGTCTTGAAAATGACACAAAGTCCTATCACCTGAGATGTGAATAAGAAAAATGTGATATTTTTTGTATAATGGATTATTACTCATCTCTAAAGAAAGATAAATTAGAAGGTTTTATAGGTAAATGGAAGTAGCTAAAGACCATACTTTTGACTGAAAAAAGTCAGACCCACATGTGTAAACACTGTATACTTTCCCTAGCATAAGAACCTGAAAGAGTAAATAAAACTGAAAGATACAATCCATATGTGAAAGGGAGGGAAACTGCTCAGTAGGAAAGAACAACTAGGATGTGTGAAAGGAGGAAAGAAAGAAGTTAAAATACAGAAATATATTTATACACACAGAAGATGTCTAGGGTAATTGTACTACTAATTTGTATCAGATTATTGAAGGGAACAGTTAATGTGTAATTGTTGGATCAATCTTAGATGCCTATATCTGGTTATCTGTGCAACCATTTTGAAGATAATATTATGTAATATAACAACCATCGTTAAGATCCTATCACATTGGTTTGAAATTCTATGTCATTTTTATTGTTCTGTATGCTGTTTCATCTATGTATTTGTTTATCTTATAGTGGTTTTTTCTTTTCTCTTTAAAATGAAAAATAAAATTTACATGTGTATACAATGATAGCTCAGTTATGTGTATTACTAATGTCTGTGGTTGATTGAAAGGAACAGTTAATGCTTAAGATTTTCTTTTCTCTTGACCAATTTTGCATGCTTGTATCTGGTAACTGGAGTGACTGACGAAGGCCACAATATGCAGTGGAAGAACTATTGTTGAGTTCCTACAATCTTGTACGGTGAAGCTCTGTATCATTCCCACCGTTTTTACTGCTTGCTATTATCATTCATTGTTTGATCAGTCTTCCTTTCTTGCATCTGGTGGACTGAGCAACAGCATGGAATGTAGCAACAATTAATTAATTCCTATCATTTTTTGAGGTCATGTGTCTTTATTGGTTTTTGTTCATTGTTGTTTTGTTAGGTTTTTTTTTCTCTTTAAAATAAGAACATCTTGTTCACTTCATTTTAGGCAACAGGTACACATTGACTAAGCACACCCTTGTATTATTAAAGAGATATTTTTCAACTTGAGATATGAGGCAGAGGTGTGCTCCTTAAAACTTGTATGGACTTTGCAATTTCTCAGACATCTCTATTCACGTTTCTCCCCCCACATGTGTGTGACATTGGTTATATGTTCTTCTGGTTATTGTGAAAATGACCACAGCAAACTCATACAAGGGGCTTGAAGAGGGCCCTCTGCATAGGAAGTAACTGCAGGCTCCTTAGAAGCTCATTAAGCTTGAAAAACTGATGTTCCGGATGGAATTGTGCACTTGTGCATTCGTCCTTGTGGAGCACACGTACCTACATCAGTGGTGAACAAAATATAAATCAGCCCAGAGGTGAGGGAATGACAATTCATCATGGAGACAGTAGAGTGGGGTGCTCCGTGCAGTGGTCAAAGAACATTTTCTGGAGGAAAGTGATTATATTTTCATGAAAATAAGAATAGTTATACATGCTTCTTTATTTTCTTCATCATTCACAGTCTCCCAAGTATTGTGTCACTTACTAGTATTATAAGAGATGTGCTATGAACAAAAATTACTTTACATAAAAATATCAAAGAAATGGAGATCTGTGAACGAACCATTTTGACCTGAGTTTGGTGCATGGTGATAGATTTGGATCTTTTTTGAGTCTTTGGCATGTAGCAAGCCAATTTTTCCAGGATCATGTATTAAAGAGGCTATCGTTCTTCCAGTGAGTTTGCTTATAAAATATTAGGAGGCTCGGTGTGCTTTTGGATGGGGCTGTTCCTTCCAGTCTGTTCCATTGATCCTCAGGTCTGTTTTTTA
>NW_004955638.1:106993-108385 GCF_000276665.1 Chinchilla lanigera
GTTTCTTTATTTTGATTGCTATTGTTTCAGAAATTTTAGGTGTATGACTTTAAACCTCTTCTGTATTGATGCCTCATGGACTTGTTCTGGGTGAATTGGAGGGCTGAGATTGCAGTTTGCTTCCTTGTTTTGTCAGTTTTGAAGTTCTAAAATTCTCTAGACTCAGCCTCACTCCCATAATTATATGGGATTGATAGCCCAATGTCCCATATTCCATGGTACTCAATGTGACTCTTGTGATAGTGTGCATGGGAGGTGTGTGGTTGCTGATTCTCCTGAAGTTTACTAGGGTCAGTTGTCTCCCACATTGGTGGGGGAGGCAGATGGACAGCTCACAGAGTTTCCCAGCTGTCACAAACTCAGACCAGCTCCTGTGAGATGTTGGGATGGGGTGGAGTGTGGTCACTGAGACTTCTGTGTTTGTCTGTGCTTTAGTGCACTTCCCATACTGTTTTGGGGCTGGGAGGGTGTGGCCATCAATCCCCCCACTCCAGCTTGCCTGGGACTCAGCTTGGCTCCCATGCTGTTGGAAGAGGGGTGCAAGCATGGTTGCCAAGCCTCCTTAAGCCGTCCAGGGCTCAGCATGGCTCCCATGAGTTTGGAGGGGGCATGTAGTATGGTAACTGAGCCTCCTGAAGCTGTGTGTGGTTAAGCTCACCTCCTGTGAGGTTGTGGGTCCTGGGAAGGGAATGGTCACAGAAGTCTCTAACGTCTCCAGACCTTAGCCTGGAATATATTCTTAAGCAGTGTAAATTGTTTGACTGTAATATATTGAGAAAGAACTGTTCATTATTTTTCTGCACCCACTCATGTATGTGTATCTTACCTCTTAGAGCTGCATGAAATGCAGTGTTGGGTGCTGATGGTGATACTACTTCATGACTAGAATTAAATTGTAAATAGAGGGAAAATGTTCAGTATTAGCTCATTCAAACAGTTCAGACTGTCTGCATTGAGATAATCCTAACTTGTGTTCAAAGCATATATCTTCACCACCAAGAAACAAGACTTCTGAGGCCGTGAAGGCACAATGGGATGCATCCATCATCAGTGCACTTGTGGCTCTTTTCTCTTGTCCTTTGGATCTCATGGACAAGATTTCTAAGGCAACCTAAATCAAAAGTTCATCCACTGTTAGTGAATCTGAAGTTCTCCCAATTTCCCTTTGCATTGTACAGGTAAGCTACTACTATTTGAGGTGTCTTCTATGCTATGTGCATCCTTAACTGATTTTGTTCAAGCCCTTCCAGGACTGTGTCACTTACAAGACATAAATGCCCTAATGGGTCACACCCATATCCATTTGTCCTTTCTTTTAGTGACTTCAAACAGATCAAACAAGATCTAGGAAGGTTTTCAGATAACATTGACAAGTACACTGAAGCCATATGG
>NW_004955638.1:109830-111497 GCF_000276665.1 Chinchilla lanigera
ACTCCAACCTTGGACGTTGAAAGGCCCAGTGTGAAGTGGAAGTTACAGAATGTTAGATTGAGCAATGTGGCCATTGTGGAAATTCACCCTGTGGTCCTCTCCTGTCTCCAACCCGGGAAGATACCAGTTGTTTTTCAGTGTTAGTTTAGAAGATGCCCCCTTGTGTTTTCTTTTAGATAAAGATTACCAGTTTCATTTTGTCTGAGAAAATTCTCATGCTCAGCCTTCTCAAATGACTTGGGCTGTGCTTCCTCATGCATTCAGAGTCATGCTTCATCGTTTCAGACAAGTGCTTTATCAGAACATTGAGTGCTAGAAATTTTCCCAAGCCACAGCATTGAATTATGTAGATGATACACTGTTATATGCGTGATGGAAGAGCTCTCTAGCTAAATTGTGCAAGCCCTGCATCAGCTTACACATGATTTTACGAAGGCAAATAGCCATATTTAACCCTGGGAAGGTCACTCCCAAACTGCATTCAAGAAGTTTAATAAGGACTTCTGAATGCCTCAGCATGTACTCTACTCATGGGACACCAATTTAGTTTGTATGGTTTTGAAAGGCTTATAATGGCTTTAGGACTCATTACCCAAGATTGAAGGCTAGCTCAACAGTCTTTAAGGTACTTGACTCATGAATTAGACATTTTTGTAAAGGGATGGATCTGTGGATGCTGTAGCTCTCCTAGTACCAGAGGAATCCAAAATGACTGTAGTCAAAGATCTCACTATATATACCCCTCACAATATGCCAAGTCTTCCTTCTTCCAAATGAAGCCTCTCTATTGCTATCACTCAATAAAATTCTTAAATACCAGGCTGAAAGATCAGCCATTCGAATAAAGCATATGACATGCAACATATTCATGCCTGCACTACTGTATCCAACAGGACTTTCATGATACCTCAACTAGTCTCTTTCCTTCCTAAATGAAGAAATAAAAGTAATGAGGTTAGCCATTCTCCAAAATCACATGGCATTTGAAATTGTAACAACAGCAGAAGGAGTAAAGGTACTCTTGTGATAACTCAATGGTACGTGTAAATTCCTCAACATTCTGATAATATCTTGATGGCTTTTCAATACAGTAAATGACAGTTCAATGCTGTTGTGGATTCTGAATTTCTCTGTGCCTTTCTGAGAGGCTATTTCTGGCTCTTCCTGGTGGGAACACTGGTTGATAGTATTAATAACAGTTTTTCTAGGGGCGAGCAGGCTTTCTGAGCTGGCTGAGCTGAGTCTTCCAGCCCTGCATCCTCTGGGCCAAGACAGCAAGTACTCCGGGAGCTGAAGTGCCTGTGGAATCGAGTCTGTGCTTTGTCATTGCCCAGACCCTCAGGTGAGTTGAAGGCTGGGGAAGTCTGTGACTGCTACCCATCTGGGCTGAATCTGGTTCCTGTATGAGTTCTGAACTGAGTGGAGACATAGATATAGGTGGTTCACAAAGTGTAGACCCTGCAGTTTGTGTCTGCACGATGTCTGTACCATAAACTTCCTGGAGACATAGGTCCACTGGACCAGGATTTTCGCACCAGTGCAACCTGAGTCAGGTCGTGCACGTGCACTGAATGGAAAGGGGATGCTGGATCACAAGTTTGGCCATCAACTGACACAAGTGCCCGAGTCAGAGAATGGGGATAACTAGATACAAATCAAAAACTGCC
>NW_004955639.1:0-1070 GCF_000276665.1 Chinchilla lanigera
CTTTCTCTGGTTTTGGTATCAGTATAATGCTTGCCTCCAGAAATGAGTTAGGAAGAATTGCTTCCTTTTCAATTTCATTGAATAGTTTGAGGAAGGTTGGTATTAAATTTTCTCTGAATTTCTTGTAAAATTCTGCTGTGAATCCATCAGGGCCTGGACTTTTCTTTGTCGGTAGATTTTTATTTTTATTTATTTATTTATTTTTTTTTGGTTTTTCTCCAGTACCAGGAACCGAACTCACGACCTTGTGCTTGCCAGGCAGGCGCTTTTGCCGCGGAACTAAATCCCCAGCCCCTGTCAGTAGAGTTTTGATCATGCTGTCAATCTCATTAATTGATATTGGGCTGTTCAGGAATTTGATATCTTCCTGACTCAACCTTGGTAATTCATACATGTCTAGGAATCTGTCAATTTCTTCTGAGTTTTCTCTCCTATGGGAGTAAAGATTTTGAAAGTAAGTATGAATGATCTTCTGAATTTCTGTGGAATCTATGGTAATTTCATCCTTTTCATTCCTTATTGCATGAATTTGAGTTCTTTCCTTTCTTTTTTTGAGAAGGTTGGCTAGGGGTTTATCAATTTTATTTATTCTTTCAAAGAACCAGCTCTTTGATTCATTTATTTTTTGGAGGGTTTTCTTTGTCTCGATTGCATTAATTTCTGCCCTAATTTTTATAGTCTCTTTCCTTCTTTGGGCTTTGGGCCTGACTTGTTCTTTTTCTAAAAGTTTGAGATGTAGCATGAGGCTACTTATTTGTTCTCTTTCTGTTTCCCTTATGTGTGAATTCACTGCTATAAATTTACCTCTGAGGACTGCTTTCATTGCATCCTATAGACTCTACTAAGTGGTATTTACATTTTCATTTGTTTGTAGGTATTTTAAAATTTCCTCTTCAATTTCTTCTGTGACCATTGGTTGTTCAAGAGGTCGTTATTTAATTTCCAAATATTTATGGAGTTTTTGGCCCTCCTTTTGTCATTAATTTTCCATTTCATTGCACTGTGGTCAGATAATATGCATGGGATAATTTCACTTCTTTTGCATTTCAGAAGGTATGCTCTATGGGCTA